>NC_041394.2:308280242-308580242 GCF_900747795.2 Erpetoichthys calabaricus | reverse complement strand
GCACAGAATCACCATCACCTCTTGACCATCGCATAGGGGTCAGCCTTTGTAATATTGTCTGAAACAGAATAAACAGACATTGGGTTGCAACTTACCTTTTCACGTCGACTTTGATATCTGACCACTTCTTTTTATTTCGGGCACTGTGCGACTTTCTGAACTTGAACTTTCAAGTGTCTCCCCCACGCTGTATCACTCCATAACTTTCTTTTGTTGCTTATACTACTGCTTAAGCCAAAAAATAGTATGTTTTTCCTTGCCTCCTTTTCGCATTCTCTGAAATTCTTCTTTTTTCTCCATGTGCTTTTGCTATTGTCTTTTGTACAAACACATAGTGGAAGGGGCTATTTATGTTGATTTGCATATTCAAATATGTGAAATTCTGGGAGGAGTCCCAGAATTTGTAGGTGTGTTTACGTGTATTAAATTTCATGTTCATTGGGATTTATAAAGGGGAAGTATGTGGAACTTGGTGTACTCACAGTTTTATGCATCTGAATTTTTTTGTGCATACGCACATTTTCAATTATGTCCTTATGCCATGTTTCAGTGTGAATTCTACACATGCCGTTATACATGGGGCCCCAGGTCATTTAATGCAGTGCAGTATTTCTCACTTTTGATTTTGCCACAAGAGTAGAGTGCCCCACCTTCATCATTTCAACTTGCGATATTTGATTATTTCAAGGGGCCTAAATTATCAAGAGTCTCCCTTCATCATGTAAGTGTGTAGTTACTCGATTGTTTATGTGAGTGGCAGAGAGGGATGGTAAAAAGGCCCATTGCCATCATGGGCACCAGGGAGTACACACAGAACACCCTGAAGGTAGATCCACCCCTGGTACTTTTGAGCTGAGCAGAGCCAACCAAACTGCTATCAAGTGATATGCTGGGTCAAGAGAGCATAGACCTAAGAAAAGTACTCAGATGGTGAATCCAACAGAGGTTAGGGATTTACAGAGAAAGATACAGGAAATGAGAAAGTTGGTGCCTGACTTCAATAGGTACATGGACCAACTACATCAGTAAATACACAGGGAAACAAACCATTGTAAGAAGGCCCAGCATCACTATTGCTTTCCATCTGTTTGCGCTGTACTTTAAAATCTTCTTGTGGTTCATCCTTTCCTGTGTGCTATTTTGTTCAATAAAGAACTTTATTTTTACAAGAGCATCCCCTTTTATTTGCAGGCTTTATTGTATGTGCAGTTAATGATGCTATATACAATTAACATTGCTTGTTTGATTGACTGTTTAATTTAATATTTGTTATTTTTTTATTAAATGTCCAAGTATAAAGCACTCATTGCTAAATGCATAACTATAACAGTATTGCATTTTTTATACTATTTTTGGCATCCTTCTCTCCATATGTCTTCTGAACTTTGTCTTCTGGATCAAAATCACAACCATATGTGTCTTTATGCCAGTTTCTTATTGCAGTGCAGCCTCCTTAGAAAGAGCTGTTAATGGTAATACTGAGGTTAAGTTCAAAGCACTTCTATTTTCCACATGTGGTGCTTTAACAATACAGAACACCTTAATTCTATTTATTGAAGCTTTTTCTTGTGATTTTTAACATTATGGAGTAATACCACAGGATCTTCACGGCATGTTTCAGCAGTTCATTAGATATGATTTTTTTTGTGCACAAGAAACATATTGTAACCCTATTTAACCCTGTTTTAATCCCAAAAGCAAAAACAAAATGATTGTTTTTTGCCAAATGTAGGTTCACTGACTTTCATTTGCTTTTTAAACTATATAATAAGCATGAAAACACCCATACTTTTAAACCAGCTAATGGAAAACAGTTGAGAATCCACAAAATCATGTAGTACTTTTATCCAAACTGACACAGAGATCACACACAACACCTTTTACAAGGATAATATTCAGCTAATCATGTTAAATGTTCAAAAATGTCATCCATTTTATTTTCAAGAGCTCAGAGTATCCATTCCAACTATAAAATTCAGTGTTGTGATACAGATTCCTACGTATTCCTTCTATACACTATAATTTGCATTAACCCTACATGACTGAATAGAACTTCACCTTTAGCTTATTTGCCAAATTTTGCCACGTAGAATATTGTTTTGAGCTTTAGATAATTTTTTTTTTGATTCAGGATATTTTAAAATTTTGGATATTTTTGAACTTTGTTTCTATATGTAAGTTTGAATTTTATTTCTTGTTTTAAGAATGATTTTGATATTTTTGTTTCATTTTTAAGCATATCACATTCCCATCTTAGAAGCTGCTAGTGGCGGATAATGAGTTGCTACGAGATCTGACTCTACTCATGTCTCTAAGACTTGATAATAAATTACACAGCAGGAGTCCCTTTGTACGAGATACAGATTTCATCAATGAACAAGTGTGATTAAATACTCTTGAATAAGATGCTATGGGTTTGACTCGTAGCCCTTTTGTCTGGTTTTCATCTTCTGTTCTGGCCCTGGTAAAATAATAAAAGTTTGGTGTACAACTATTTGCAATTCTTGTTCCACTGAAATTATGGTTAAATACTCGGGTTTGAAAAACAATTTACAACCCTTAGAAAAGGCTTCCTTCTGTTTTTGATTTAAATTTCAGTCTATGGGAAAAAATGTGTTTTTAATTTTATTCCGATAAGACATGTGCATCTGCTAGTTAGAACAGCTTTCAACATCATAGCAGTTGCTCTTCAACAGTCTCCTAACAGGTTACCCAAGGCAATCGATTTGGCGAAAAGATTAGCAGTGGGCAACCACACTGTGGAGTTGTTGGGTCACTTCGTTTTTATAACTGCAACAAAACAAAACTGAGCAATAAATGACTAGTTTGAAATGTTCATTTATAGTAATGGCACATGTAGCATCATGTTCCTATGTGATACAGGTCACAGCATGGTATTGTATTATCTGCCTCATGCTGATTGTCACAAATCTGTGGTTTTTGCTATTTAGAATTTATTTGTGTAGAGAAAAGCCAAGCAAAATGACACCTTTTATTGGCTAACTAAAAAGATTACAATATGCAAGCTTTCGAGGCAACTCAGGCCCCTTCTTCAGGCAAGATGTAATCACATGTAATTACATCTTGCCTGAAGAAGGGGCCTGAGTTGCCTCGAAAGCTTGCATATTGTAATCTTTTTAGTTAGCCAATAAAAGGTGTCATTTTGCTTGGCTTTTCTCTACATTCATAATGGCTAACACGGTACAACACCCTAGTACTACAGAATTTATTTGTCAGATTTTGCCATTTGTGTTATATATTTTAATGTTTTTTATTTTTAATATTGCTACAATATGTGATATTAAGTAATTTGTTTCTAACTGATGTGACTTTGTCTGTTGCTAGGCATACGGTCCTAGAAGTCACAAATCATGACATCGCCAGTGCAATAGGCATCTAACATTGTGGCTTTAACTCTAAAAACCTCTAAAGTATCTTTTGTTGTTTAACTTTGGGCTTTTAATACTTTCACTTATTATGACTTAGTGATTTTGGTTCTGATGATTTAATAAGTTGCTGATATTGTGTGTTTATCAACTTACACAATCATTCCTGGTTCGTAACATTATGTTTTTGATGTCAATGCCCTGTCATTGTGGGAGTTTTGCTTTTATATATCATAAAGTGTACAGTAAATGTCAAAGGAGGTTATGTTTAGAGCTTTATAATACACTGTAATGCATCATTGTTTTACAGTTTTTAGTTTTGTTCTTCATATTACAAAAAAAGACAAAGTAGCACTAGAGAAAATCCAGGGGAGGGAGATAAGGCTGTTTCTGGGGCAGAAAGGATGGAGCTATGAGGAAATGAATAGGAAGAACACAAAATATATGAGGTTTAATGATGATCAGGATTCAGACATTAGCCTGCAGGGAGAGCTATTGAAAAGAGTGGATAAGTTTAAATATCTAGGACCAGTGGTAGCCAGAGATGGAAAGCTAGATGCAGATAACCCATAGAGTACAGTATGGATGGAACAATTTGAAGGTTTTGAAATTTGAAGAATTAAGGCGAATGTTAAAGGTAAAGTTAAGACAGTGGTAAGACCAGCAATGATGCAAGGACCTGATTCATCAGCAGTAAAGGGAGGACAAAAGAAGAAGTTAAATGTGTCAGAAATAAGAATGTTGAGATGGATATTTTGCAATTGCAATGAAGGACAGAAGGACAGAATTGGAAATGAGACAATCAGAGATACAACAAAAGTGGGAGAGATATCTAAGAAAGTACAATAAAGTAAGCTGAATTGGTAACAACATATGATGAGGAGAGACAATGAATATGTGATGAAAAGACTGATAGGAATAGAAGTACAGGGGAAGCAAAAATGAGGGATGCTGAAGCAGAGGTGGATGGATAAAGTAAAGGAAGATCGGAAGGAAAAGGGCTTGACTGGAGAGGAGGAGGTGCAGGAACGAGCCGTATGGAGAAGGATGATCAAGCACATCAACCCCCACAAAGAAATGGGAACAGATGTAGAGGAAGAAGAAAAAGAAGAAGGGCGACACAGCTGGATATTTGTTATGGGTAACTTTCTTTACACAAAGAACCTTAGACTCATGGGAAATTACCAAGTAGTGTATGTGAGTAGGATTTTAGGGATATGTTACTTTGGTGAATCGGGGTGAATAACATTGGTTTGTTAAGCTGAATGGACTGTTTTAATATTCTTGTTTTACTTTGATTAAGATATTGAATTTAGCAAATAGTATTTGTATCCATTGTGGGTGATATGGTGACATATGGTGCAGTTACAGTCTTATAGTGCTTGAACTCAAGTTTGATTTCTAGCTGTAGTTCCACCTCTGTGGATTCTGGATGTTCTTCCTTGTTCATAAGTGTTTTGACTTTCTGTCCTCCCACAGTTCAGTGTCTTGCCAGTTAGTAATGTATAAGCTGGTGTATGAGTCTGCTCAACTTTAATATTCCCCAGCTGCTTCAAGTGTAGACTCTAGTACACCAGCATGGGACAGAGGGATAAATAGCAATGAAATTCAGAGCAGTTTTATTGGCATTATAATTAAATATTTACTTATTATTTGAAAAGCAACCAACGAAACAAACCTTAACAAACATCTTCAAGTGGCATTTTATCTTAATAAGAATTGCAGTTTTTTTTCCAGTTTATGGTTCACTCTGTATGTGTACTGACTAAATTTTCATAACTTTAGGATTATAGCAGGGTATCGAAGATTAATATCAGCAACTACAGTAAAAGATGTTTGGAGTATGTTAACAAGCAATGCTGTTTAACTTTGTGCTGATAAGGTGTCCTTGATTACAGTAACTGTCCACAATGCACCCTATAGGAAGGGGAATTTGCCTAGGAGCTCCATAACACACAGTATGTGAGATTAGGTGGCACCCTTCATTATAAGAGCACAGACAGTGACTATTTACTTTGGACTGCTCTCAGATGGTTTACAATACCCTGGAAAACTAAAGAAAATCAAATAAAAATCTTTGAATCGTTTCCTTGGTGAAACCATGTTTATACATCATTTAATTATACGTCACTACCGTGAAATACAAATGTATACAAGCATTTACTTATTTATAAAGGTAGTTTCATCGCCACAGGTACTTCAAAGGTCATTTTAACCTGATAAAATTTAATAAGGCAACTCATGTACAGCTTTTTGGCTAGTTAAAGATTTACAGTTTAATGATTACACCCAAAAGCAACACCATAAGAATTTGTTCAAAATCAACCCAAAGAGTTGTTTTTAAAACTGCAAGTAATTACTGAAATTAATTACTTTCAGGCACACAATACTGCACCATTTAAGGTACTAGACCTTAAACCACGAGGATGCTGTCGTAATGCCAATCTCTGTTCTACTGTGTGACCCTGACACAGTCTTGCTGCCAGCGGTCTAGTTTAAAAAAAAACCCAAAAAACTGTGAATTGTTGAAGTGTAGCTTAATTTATTTGGATCAAGCCATTAGCCACGTACACCTGACCTAGCTGTGCTCCCTGTCTAAGACGGGTTGAATTGTAAGTAATCATGGCAGCATTAACGTTTGCAGTGTACCATCTATTGGAATATATTTTATAATGCATGCAGTAATAAAATACATTACTACAAATATTTGTGTTGCGTTATCTGTTGGAATGACAACTGCAATACATATGTGCCTGTTACAGTGTATGCCATTTGGTATGAGATTCGTAAAAGCAATATTAATGTGTATGATGTGCCATCAGAGATGTAGCAACCGGATTGACACACAGACACTTATTCTTTTTATTAAAGTGGATAATAAACAAATAAATGCAGTCATGATAAGGTAGTCATGAACTCCCCACTTTCTACAGCAAAATATCTACAGTATATCGCCTGTTTTAATTTCCTTTCCTTCTTTCATTTTCAGGTTAATTAGCATGTATCAGACACACCCGGCAAAGAGTTGAGGATATTAAGTAACTATATACAACCTACACTACGTACTACGTACACTTGAGAATAAATTTTAACTTGAGCAACAGTGTATAAAGAAATTAACAACTAAATGTCCTACATTGGCCTAATTAAATGATGGATGTGTCTTTTGTTTTGGGTAGAGCAGCTATTCCACTTTTACTGTACCTTGTAAAGTATTATCAAGTTATTAATATGTAACACATGTGCACAAGGGAGACAGTTTACAGACTTGAATAAATGTGTTTCTCCTCCAGACCAGGGGTTGGAACTGTTCTCTAACACTGTCTCCTCTTTTCCTCTGCAGACCATCAGAAGAGCCCGCCACCTACAGACATCACTTCCCCTTCCGGTCCCTTAGAAGCCTCCACTTCCTGCCTGCCAACTATATCACAACCATGTTTTCTGTTATACAGGTAGTCCCCGAGTTACGGACATCCGACATAGGAACAACTCATACTTACGAACGGGGCAGCAGCTGCTCCTTCATCTGTCTGGGGGACGCGACGCAGGCTCTTCAGTAACTGCCGCTCCATCATCTTCGGCCTGGGGATGCTACAAGCGGTGGCTGGATGGAGGCTGGAGGGGGGTGGTTTTGTGTAGTGTCCCTTGTGCGGCTAAGGTTGATGAATGGGGTGGTGGGGGCAGCACCCCATTCAATCTCAGTGGCCGGATGGGTGCACGGCAAGCTGTGACCCGGGGTCCATAGTCACTGGGGCCGCATCTACCATGTTTCCCCAAAAATAAGACCTACTCCGAAAATAAGCCCTAGCATGATTTTCAGGCTGCTCTGTAATATAAGCCCTAGTCAAGACTGTCAGCTGAAAAATAAGGCGCCATGCAATGAGACGCGTGTGCCCGAAACACCCATTAAATTCTGAGGACGACTTGCCACAATATCTCTGAAAAGGATGTTTAATGATTATATCCATTAATTAGGGGATGCGCCCATTCTAGCAGCATCGGCGCAAGATGGAAACAAAATCCACTGGATGGGGCATCAGCTCATCGCAAGTTGAACACAAGCACACACACATACACTAATGTCATTGTAGCTTCACCAAATCCCCAAACCTTCAAGTCTTTGGATGGAAAACTGAGCAAACTGTGGAAACCCACCAGGAAAACAATCAAACTCCAGTCAGGGATCACAAGGGATGTGACTCCCTGCGAGACAGCAGCGCTACCACTTTGCCACCCCCATATGTGTAACTATTAACAGTATTCATTATTTAAACAAAGTTAACGATTTATCTGTAAAATGTAACATACATATTTTAATGCATTGCATCATGAAAGTGATATCAAGTATAAATCTAAGAATTCTAAATGTGCAGAGAGCTGGAATATCATAAATTTAATGTGTTCTGTGTGGTGATCTATTGCTGCTTGCTGCTGCTGTCAGGTCAGGAGGAAAAACCGGAAGTGAGTAGCGATTAACAGCTGGGTCGGTTTAAAGATGATGTTTACGACAGTCTACTTTAATGATAAAACAAGGTTAAAGTGGACATTTCAAGTTTAACGCCAAAATTTCCACTTTACTCACAAAATAGACATTTTCATTATGTCCTTATTGTTTTTTTCTCTGCGGCTCAACTACGCCGCCGTACACTCTGATGGTACAAGGTGCAAAAAAAAAAAAAAAAGAAGGCACAGAAGATGTGAGACTTTTAAAATATATGGTGTCATTACTTTGGGGAGTATGCAACGCTTGAATATAAAAGCACCATGAATGCATTTGTATGTTGGCATTTTGCTTCACCACATCTAACCATTCATCAAACATCGAAGCACGCACATCCATCCTGTAGGATCCTAAAAATGGCTGGGATAGCAAGAAATTCAGGCTGGAATTCAGGGTTTGAATGTGGAGAATTATGATGATATTGTTGTACCTCCAAAAATTAATATAAGACCTGGTCTTATTTTCAGGGAAATACGGTATCGCTCGTGTGCAGGATGGAGGCTTGATGGGGCGGTTCGCTGCCCGCCCACCATGCCGCCGCACCTACTGCTCCTGACTGGACGGAGGCTGGATGGGGTGGAGGGGGGTGTTTCACTGCCCGGCCACCACACAGCCTTGCAGTGTCTTTCGAATGGCTGCCCCGTTCATTCTGAACGGTGGCTATTGAGGGTGAATGGGACGGCAGGGGGCAGCATTGTAGTGTGCCTCATTGTGGCTGCCTGTTGAATGGGGGCGGTGGTGGGCGCTTCACTACCTGCCTTTGGCTGCAACCTGTTCGTTCTCGGTGGGCAGATGCTGCAGGCAGCATACTGTATGCAAGTGGAGGTGACTGTGTGGTGGGCAGGTGGTGAACCACCCCTCGCTGCCCCCATTCATTCTCAATAGCAAGCCTACTTGTATTGTTATTAACGTATATAGCAAAGAACTAAGCAATGAAGACCTTATGGAACTAGAACAGCAGATGATAGCATTCAGCGAAGAAAACCAGAACCTAGCGACTTCAACAAAAAAGTTTTCTACAAAAGAGTTAGCTGATGCATTTCATCTCATCGAAGCAGGAATGGCAAGGCTATTTATGATGAGAAAAAGAAAAGCTCCATGCAAACCTCCCTTGATGCCTACTTTAAGAGACCAGTCCCATCCTCTTCATCAAATCCATTAAGTTCTACCAACATTGTTTAAGGCTGTACTGTATTTGAAAATGTTTAAGCATTTACTGTGCATGCACAGAAAGGTAAAAATAAATAATATGTTGAGACAAACATCTGTCCAAATTGCATTTATTAAAATAATGTACCTGTCCCGACTTACATACAAATTCAACTTAAGAACAAACCTACAGTCCCTATCTCGTACGTAACCTGGGGACTGCCTGTATCTCAGTTCTGTTTTGGTCTCACGTCTTTAAAGAAATATTGCTGAATTATTTCTCCATTTTGCTAAGTATGCATGGTGGAAACCCCAACTCTTCACAACTTTTTCTCTCATTATTTTACAATACCCATCCTGAACAAACAATGCAAATGCCTTGTGTCACAGGTTGGTCAAACATCTTGCTACCATACTTCTAAAAGGTAAATATTTAGTCACATTCCCACACCTTACACTGCTTTTCAATGCTTCATCTTTACCAGTGAGGTCATATTCCAACTTACTCTACTTCTCAACTTTAAATTCAGTGATTACTTTCAGGAAGCAACAAAATTTACCCATAGGTAACTTCTGTATCAAACCTGAATTAATTCAGTTAAAAAGTTTAATCCAGTGTCTTTTTTGCCTATTAATATACACTTAATAACCCATAATGACAAAGTCAAAACATATTCTAAGAAAGATTTGAAAATTAAAAGCAAAATCTCTCATTCATGTACTGTAAGTATACAGATCCATAATTCAGAACATTGTAGAAGCTCCTTTGGCAGTAATTACAGCTTCTATGGTAAGTCACTACAAGCCTTGCCCACCTGGATTTGAACAGATCCTCTCCAGCTCCATTAGATTGGATGCAAAGCGTCTGTAAACTGCCATCTTCAAATTTCTCCACAAATGTTCTATGGAGTTTAAATCAGGTCTTTGGTTGGGATACTCAAAGACAATCAGAGATTTGTCCTGAAGCCACTGTCTTGGCTTTATATTTTAGGGGCCTCATTTATAAAGCTTGCACACACAAAAAAAATAGGTCAAATGTACGTACACAGCTTCTCACTGAAACATCAGTAATTATAAATGAAAACTTCATGGGGAAACATACGTATATTTAGGGCAACTCTGGCCCATGTGTATGCAACATTTTGGAGAAATTGGGGAATGATGACACCCTTAATTAAGTAGGGAAATGCAGCCAAACCAGCTAAATGATGACTTGTATGCATGATAACTTACATCGCCAAGATTATTATTAGAATGTGTGCTGGTGTTACAAACATATCACACCTCAAAGGTGATAAATATGATGTTCATACTCTATTTTAGCTCCCTTTTAAGAGGCCCAATGCTGTGTATTTGCATTAAAGAATTTGTTTTTTTTTTGACAATATTGGCTACCTGTGTCACTTATCAAGGAACAGGTGAACAGGTCAGGAATATCTTAGCCAAGCTCCACTTTGTCATATCTTCTGTGCTTAAAGATATTAATCAACTGGTGAGACACTACATCCAGTTCCTGTACAATGTGGGTGCACATAACATGCTTTTGTCAACATAAAAAAGCAATCAACACCAGTATCCAGTTCTCCTAATTTAATTTGAATACTATTGCAATACAGGCACCTAGTGAGAATGAAGTGGCTTTTTTAAACTGTGGGCAGTGACAGTCCATTAACACACAAGTCATCTGTGTTGCCAAAATAAGACTGAAAAACATCATGACTCAGTGGCCTGGGTCATAACATGCAGTGTAAACTGTTGCACATTATATACACAGATATTTGCCTTCCTAAACTTTGTCTAATCAGTTTGGTTTGCCATACATGGACTCCAATCAAGTTCTAGATGCATTTCAAGGATAACTGACCCTGTTGATTCATTTATTTTGAGGCAAAGTATATTTGACTGACATAACTGTATTGTACGCTGTAGCTGGCTTATTGGTAAGGTAACTGGCTGAACCAACAGTTTTTCATATGGCCTGTACTATTTACTGAAATAGGAATCAGACCATTACATGTGCCAGGTGATAGTGACTACCCACTAAAACACTGGCACCTTATGCCTTCCTCTGACCACCAGAGTGCAGAGGGGAGCTCTATAATGCTGTGCTTGATCTTGGACACTCAGTTGCAGAGTACAGCCAGAAACTCTTGAATGCAGGTGGTGGGGTCTTGATGTATCAGGTAGAAGGCTGTTCTACTGGCCAATGAAGTTCTGCAGCATCATGATTGCATATGTATGAGGTTGATTAACATGATCCATATATGAGTGTTTCAGGGTTCACGTATGCACATTTACAAGGTGTTTGTGATTTATAAAGGGTATATTGCATAGAACTGTGCATATGCCAGGTTTTATAATTTTGATTTTTTGGCATATGCATTTTCCTGTTTTTTTGGTGTGCACCATATTTTCACAATGGGACCCATATGAAGTTTTATAAATGAGTCTGAGGTTGCATGCTGTCTGGAGCAGGTGTTCTTCAAGGTCATCACTATATTTGGCTACATTCATCCTTCCTTCAATTCTTCCTGACACCACTGATGGGAAGCACTCATGCTGCCACCACCATGCTTCACTGTAGGGATGGTATTAACATTAGAATCCCTGAAGCCTGAAAAACTCATAATCCTTCACACCTCTCCATCAACGTCTTTTGTTTTGCATATGTGTCAAGTAGCACAAGCAGCCTGCTATCCCATCCCCCCACCACTGCTACTCAAGTTGCACAAAAAGTTCTCCCAGCTCAAGTCTGTTAATCTGGGTGTGAGGTGCCTGGAGTTGTGTAGGGTAAATAATATATCGTTATTTGGAACACATGCATTCATGTGTTTTCCGTGTCTACAACAATCTGTGTAAATGTAGGTTGACAGGAAATACAAGGCAAGAAATGTTGAATACATACCTAAAACAGAAACGTTTTTCATATTTTAGTACTAATGACAAAATTTTGACATAAAGTGTATAATGTGTGAAGACTGAAGTCCAAATATCAAACTTTCACAAAAGATACAAGTATAACCTACAATGTAAAGTCACAAGTAGACTGCAGAGCTTCCTATGTTTGATCGACATAGGCATGCTGACAAACTGTGCCATCTTTCGCCTTTACACCCGGTGCAGCTGCATTGTTCATATGTGTGAGTGGACATTTCCTGACGGGAGGGCTTCTGATCTCTATCTCCGATGTAGAACCCTTATCCTCACCTGAGTTCACCTCTGTTATAGCGCATCTTTATTTGAAAACAGCAGTGACAGTTCAGGGGGAGTGTGAATGTGACTGAGAGAAAAAAACTGTGTAAAAAAAACACTAACCTGTACAAATACTATAAATTTACACTGGATGTTACAGACTCAGGTCAAATGTATGTTTTATTCTATAATAATAACAATAAGAGCAGCTCACTACTCAAAACAGTAAATGTAGGAAAGGACCAGAATCGAACCCACAACCTCTTGATTATGACTCAGCAGTTCTTACCACTGCACCAGACAAGCAGTTGTGTCAGTGTCATCCCCTAACCCAATTTCTTTTTCTTCGGTTATATTCTTGAATAAAAGTGCACTTGTTTTGTTATACTTGTACCTTGTGCGAAAGTGTTTATTTGATATTTGGACTTCAGTCTTCAAACATTATACACTTCATGTCAAAATTTTGTCAATAGTACTATGGCATGAAAAAAGTTTTTGTTGTAGCCATGTGTTCAACATTTCTTGCCTTGTATTTCCTGTCATCCGACTGTAGCTGTGGCAATTCGGTTGTGGATTTGGTTTGGGTTAGCAGGCTGCTTGCTGCTTGTGCTGATCGACACATTTGCAAAACAAAAGATGCTAATGGAGAGGTGGGAAGGAATTTGAGGTGGGCTGGGATTATGACTTTTCGTAGGCTACAGGGATTCTAGTGTTAAGCAAGTAATGAGCAGTGTCAGTTCTGTACAAAGAGTTATTATGCATTTTTCCTCATGTTCTCAGAGTCCTTTAAACTGTCATATACCTTTTAGTCGAGAGTAGTGTCTGTCCTTCCGCTCTACTATAAATGCCTGAGATGGTCGTTCTAAAGTGTTCAGAAGATGACATCTAAAACATCTAAAGTTAGAGTGAACTTTGTGGTCTTAGTCACCCCCCAAGTGAAGACTTTCTTGGCCATTTATTCAGTTTTCCCAGACAGCCAACAACAGGAAGAGTCCTAGTACTTTTTCCATTTCAGAATTATTGAGGCCAGTGTGCTTCTGTGAATATGCAAAAGTTTTAGAAATGGTTTAATAACTTTTCCCTGATCTATATTTCACCATAGTTTTATCACAGAGGTCTGTAGAGTATTAATTGCACCTCATAGCTTAGTTTTTGTCATAACATGCAGTGTAAACTGTGGGACATTTCGTACATGGATGTTTGCCTTTCTAAACTTTGTATAATCAGTTTGGATAGATCTTTAGTGTTACATTAAGTATCTTTAGCTGGTGTAATCTGGACAAACCCTACCTGTTACATTATTAGTAAAGATTGACCATACCTACAGAGCTTAGCAAGGCCGTAATAGTAACTCTAGTGTCTCAAAGAAGTCTTCCTGTCAGCACATATCTATTTTAAAAATATGGGTCATCTATTATATATATGAGCTATATCCCTGTAGCAATGCAATACCAAGCTGTCTTCTTCAAGGAGATACTGAAATATTCAAAAGTAGGAGACATTAAGTAACTTAAAGTCATAGACAAATATAATGAAGAATTGTTCATATCCCTAGCATTTCACTAATCTTCAAAATTCAAGTCTCTATCAAAGGACTGATGATGCACAGAGTAGCGCAGTAGCACCTAGTCTACCTAACACAGAGAAATCTGATATTTCAATTTGATTAGGAAGGAGCAAAGAAGTTTTAAAAATCCTGCTGCAAACTATCAGTAAAGTTATTCTTCATTGCAAGTTTTAAACTCTGCTATAGCATACCACGTCACCCCTATCCTCTCTCTACACCTCTAGTTCCACTGTGATGATCTCTTTCCATTTGCGCCATCTTGATTATCATCCTACAATGATTCCAACACAATTTTATAACCTTTTTCCTTGCCTTTGACATTACTGACATTCTTTCTCATTCTAGGTCAACTACCTGTATCCCCTGGATTCTCTGGAGATATGTCTTCCATGTATCATCCTCACTTCAATATGTCTCATCAGTCCAGCTTGATTCCTGCTGCTCTCAGTACTGTAATAAAAAACTCTGGGCCAGTCTGTTAGGTCAACTTTTGTTTAAACTTCACTTCTTACCTAAAGATTTGGAACACATGGTTTTCTTTTCTGATAATTGAACATCTAATTAATAAATCTCCTGTTGATTATTTCTATTCTGAATTTTTATCTCATCACAGCACTGGAACAGTTCGTGTCCAAATTGTAAACCACCTTTTTATTAATGCTCAGCACTTTGGTCAGCGGCTGTTGCATGTAATGTGCTTTATAAATAAAGTTGACTTGACTTGACTTGACTCATTATGGATGTCCTTCTGTGCTGCTCCTGCTTGACATCACTTCTACTTTAATTGCTGCTAATTCTCCCAAAATCTCTAAAGGATAATGCTAGACTGAGCAGAATTAGCCACTACTTCTGTCATCTTATCTCTCTAGCTATATTTATTTTGATGTTTCATTTGTGCCTGGCAGCTTCTGTCTTTAATATTTTCTATTTGATCCACTTCTGTCTAACATCTACACACTGCAATAGGGTTATCTAGTTTGCAAGCATAAAATCACGATTGACAGTTACGTTTCCTACAGGGCAGTCTCTCCTGGCTTTGGATTACTCATGGAAAATCTTATTCAGCTTTGTTGCTCATACACTCTGGAACTTTCTTCCTTGTTCTATTCATTAGGCTTCTCATATCATGTCAATCAAATTTAAATTGAAGAGTAACCCATTCACTCTTTTATTTTAATCAGTATTCCTGCATTTAAGAGTTGGCATAGTTCCTGCTATTCAGTTTGATTTTACTATCCCTGGTAAACTCAGCACTAAACTATATAGCATATTTCAAAATTCAGGAGAGAGAAACGTATAAGCAGATTGCCTATAGGCCAATCTCTGTTTGCTCAAATGCCTAGAGGACTAACCTAAGGGCCCCCTGCTCAAAACAAGGGGGTTCTAGCCATTTTATCACTTTTGGTGATAAAGTCTGTCTGTAACATATGATATAATATTGATCCCCTTTTGGGTTTAGAACAGGGACTTTCCATGGCTCTGTATAAGTCATAGAATAGGTTTTCCGAGATCTGACATTTGACTCTGTGAAGAGCTTGATAATAATTGACTGTTTATGTTAATTATAAAATTTAATAACACATTAATAAGATAAAATTATGTGTGTTTTGCCAGATGTTTCTATAGCAATGAGTTGAGAAAACTGAGCAGTTCAAACATGTAATCTATTTTAGACAGTCAATTGTAATCTTTGTGAATTTACTTGCCTGCTGCAAAGAAACAACAAGGATATCCTTCACACCCACCCTGAGAGGAAAGAAAATGATCTTATTTACTTGGATTCCAGCACATAATGTGTTCATCTTAGTCTGTAAACACCTCTAGTCTGGTAAAGCTAAGCTACCAGACTCCAGTAATTATCTGACACAGTGAAAAGAAATTTGATACTGAAAGTTTGTGGGCATGACAGGCAGAACAAAAAACAGTATGTGGTGTCACCCTAAAAGTGTCTAACACCCAGACTCTCTAGAGTAAAGCTAATGGGTATGCTACACAGTAGCCCCAATGACTTTTCTCACATCCCTTGTACTACAAAGCATCAACATGTTCTTATGCTAACTTACTTCATAGTGGAAACAAATGTCATATAGTAAAAAAAGACAAAAATGGAAAAAATAAAAAAAGAAGTGGGGCAAAAAGTAAGCATAATGCAAACATGAGAAATTAAAGCCACTATAGATTCTTTAAAACACTCAGAAAGGTAGTGTTCAGCAAAAAGATTTGGTCAGCTGCCACCGATATGCAATGATTATTGCAATGCAGTGGGCACACTAATGGTAATGGAGCACATATGAACACAGAACACAGACAGGTCACACCACAGGCATGATCCAGCTGATTACTGGCATGACAGTACAGCAGGGGTCTCCAACACGTCGCTCGTGAGCTACCGGTAGCTTGCAACCCCTTTCCAAGTAGCTCGCCAAAGGGTTAATGAATCCTACATAAATTTGAAAGCTTGATTAGTCAAATTAAGGGTGGGCAATCTTTCCAAAAAATCATATCATGATCCTTTTAACACAAAATCACGATCCACAATCTGAATTTCAATCTATCTTTTCAATGTGGCATACACTTAAGAGAATATCCAGACTCAGACTCATCAAAACCTAAGTAACACTTTATTTTAAATATCAAACAAAGTTGAATTCAATTGTTCTCTCATTCACTAGCTAAGTTAAGGAACACGCCCCGAAGCTGGCGAATGAGTGAGGAAGGCCCCATCCCATTGGCCCGCTGCATGTTTCTCTGATTCGCACAAAGAAATCAGTACCAAAAGTGAACTATGATACATAGCAAAATGAGACATACAGATAGACAGACATTGGAATTTATATATTATATATTAGTAAACCTTCAAAATAATGTGCAGTTTAAGTCTCAACAGCATTATCAGCATTTCTTAGTAGAGCCAGATAACTATAAGAATCTTCACCAAGCAGCTCTGAAAATGTCTGCTTCGTTTAGGTCTACATACCTCTGTGAGTCTGCCTTTTCTGACATGAATGTCATGAAATCAAAGTTCAGAACAAGACTGACAGCTGAACATTTAAATGACTCCATAAGAGTAAACCTAAGTGGCTCCACTCCACCAGACACCTCTCTTGTTGACTCCTTGCAGTGCCAGTCATCTAACTAAAAAAACACATCACACATGCAACTGAACATGTGAACTGAAACAGTGACATGTAACAAAATGACAAATGAGTAAGTAATATCTGTGTATTTGTAATTGCATTGTTTTGTTTTGACAGCATTCATGATTTAATTCAATAGTGTGAGATACACTAGAAAATGCATACAGACATACAACATGCACTTGCAGGTGAAGAAAATATTTTTGTGATGTTTTAATGCAAAATGTGAGTTGTGGACACCAACATTTTGTAAATGTTCAAGCAAAACAAACTTATTCAGTTTGTTTGGGTTGAAATAAGCTATGAGAATAAACATTAGAAAACATGAGTAGCTCTCTGCCATTTTCATTTTGTAAAAGTAGCTCTCAGGGGGAAAAAAGGTTGGAGACCCCTGCACTACAGCAACATGGCAACTTAAAGAATGTGGGAAGAGACAAGAATGCTAGAATAGCATAAAGTGAGTCACAGAACAAAAAACAAAAAAAAGAAATAAAACACCCAGAGAAACCTGCCAGCTGTGAAACCACTCATGAACCTCACAGGGTTTAGATCTGTTCTGAACAAAATTAATTTGAATCATTTATGGTTTGGCTTGGTTACCTTGTGTAGTGCTATTTTTTCTAAAGAATACATGTCTTGATGCAAGCAGGAATTTACTATTATCTAGACAGAGTACATGGGGAAGCTCATTGTGCGAAAGTCTAGAAGATGATTCATTCTGTGTAAAGGAGATTACCAATTCCTGACCTTTCTGCAATGCATTTCTCTTTGTTAAACAAACGTCTACCTGAACATTGCTCCATTTGTTCTATACAATGGTGTTTTTCCTGTACGAGTCCATAGATAATTCAGGGCAAAAATACATAAATTACAGGAAAATAGGTTTATTATTATCATTAATATTAAAAATAATATTATATATATATATATATATATATATATATATATATATATATATACACACAGTATATATACCATTTATACTTGCGTATAAGTTCTCCTGCAGATAAGTCTGGGCTTGATTTTATCATATAATTTCCAGTATTTTATAATGTCTGTTGTGTAAGTCGAATGTGGAAATCTCACACTATTGGTCCAAGAGATTATGATACGCTAACACCCACCTGAGAGAGTAACCATGGAGCACAGTGCCTTTTTTTCTATGTATTGTGCCTACGTGACCACATGGTAATACCTGAACTATTCCAAAGCAATGTTTGCACTGTTCCGCGTTTTTTGTATCTCACACCCTCATGCACCTTTTATCGTAAGAGCATCCCTTATCTACAATGGAGCGTTCGATCAGAAGAAAATATGAAGCTGGTTTAAAGTGGTGAAAGAAATTGGTAAACTGCACTGCTGCAACAAAATTTGATGTGTCTGAGAAACTGGTGCGAGATTGGAGGAAGCAAAAAAATGTTAAAAAAAAATGAAGTGTCATATTTTTGAATGGGTGTATAAGTTGGGGTCTGATTTTATTATCGATTTTTAGGTTAGGGTTTCAAGACCCGACTTACACGCGAGTATATATATATATATATATATATATATATATATATATATATATATATATATATATATATATATATATACTGTATATGGTTCTGCCTCCAGAATTGTCAGGTGAAGAAATTATCCATATATAGATCCCTTCTAGTACTGTAATGATCTAATATATAGCATATACTTGTGAAATCAAACACTGTATGCATGGCAAAGTGATATGGGACATGGCGATGATTAGTGTTTGGCAGGCCCAACACCAATGCACAAGTAAAATGATGAATCTGAACAAACTACATAACAACAGGAAGGAAATTACCCAAAACTTGCAGAATTGGTGAGCAAATGTGCCAAAACCTCCAAGACACTACCATATGGAAGCTCCTGCAACAACTATTCAAATTCATATTAAAATAATTGGGAGAGAAAAGTCCACAAAGATTAAAAAGGCTACATGCAAGTAATTTGCCAAGACTGGATAATACTTAGGCTAAAGTCCTTACATTAGGTAGTGACCACACAGTATTAAAAATTAATTAATGCCAAGAAAATTCTATTGGCTGGCAGCCTAGACAACATTTTAACACTACATAAAAAACAGATTGTGCTCACCCTGGAAGTTACTGTATTACCTTGATGGATAGGTTGATGGTGCCAAGGACCCAGTTGTTATGTCATACCCAGGGAATTATTATTTTATGCGTTGTTTGTTTTTATGTCACATTTGTCAATATTGTTATGTTTATTATTTTGCATTTAGGAATTTTGTATTGAGGTTTCTTAAATATGTTCATTGTGTTCTGTAGGTGCACCACTGCTGAAGTACTTCCCTCCGCCTTTATATTCAGGTGGTTCCATCAGAGAGTTAATGGTGTTTGTGAATTTGAGATCTTTGTCTTGAAAATACTGTTTGGATTTTTTTTTGTTTTTGGATATTTTAGCTTCTGATTTCTGGATTTTGCCTTGGATTGCATTTGGGATTTGTTTTAGGCAAACCTTTTTTCCTTTAATTTTGCCTTATCGTCCATTGTTTTGCCATTTTTGTTCTTGTTTGGTTTACATAAATAAATAAATCCTTTATTTATAATGATTCCACATTTGACTTTGTTATTTCAAGCCTAAGATTTACAGTCGTGCTCTTCCCTGAAGTGCATTTTTTTTGCATTTGGAAAATTTTAAAGTATGTTTTCAAACCAATGCCCCATTTTGGGCCAGTGTAGGCCTGAAAGCCTGCCTCTTCAGTTTGTGGTCTCCCTTCCTGAAGTGAAGCCTATTTTTAGGCAGACAGGCATAGATCCCAGTCTGGCTCTTGTGGTATTTCTGAGGCGTACACACTTTTTGCCATCTTCTTTTGCTGCATCCCAACACCAGTAAATATACATTATCATTTATTTATTTTAAAAATGAAATTATTTATTTCAATTATCAATCATTTCCAACATTATTTTAGTGATGCTACTCTCATTTTGTCATATTGCTCTTGGCAATGACATCTGTTGATCTATGGTGGAACAAAACCGCCTTTAGAAAAAATGAAAGCATGCATAGTTCCATGCCCAAATTTTGGATTAAATAGCAATAGCTGGAAAGCAAACGACAAGTAAAATAAAGTTTAGTATGATTTCATTTTTAATATCAACAATATTTGGTTAACATATTGAATTTAGCGAAAAGGACATTCTGAGTTCACATAACAGACCCTCACCAACCTAACAACTCTCCTTTCATTTTGTCCCTTCTAGAACTGATCTTTTTCTCTGTTGCTTAAACCCTACATGAATCTTTTGTTTCATCAATGACCATAGCAAATGGAAGTGATTATAAAAGGTAACAAAAAGCACAAATATAATTCAAATTTGTTTCAAACTGTCAGCAACGATTTTTAAAACTAACTAACGATTTTTAAAAACCCATAATGTGTTCGACATTATCTTACCAGAATTAAAAAAAATTGATATTGTACTACATTAAAGATCAGCAGCTATACCGCCTCCATTTCAAAACAGGTAATCCACTTGAAGCTAAGCATGTTTGGGCCTCGCTAGTACTTGGACGAGGGACCAACCAGGAGAGGTTTAGGTTGCTGCTGAAAGAGGTGTTGGTGAGGCCAATGTCCTGATGAAATGATGAGGACACTGTGCTGTAAAACTGACACCAGCCTTCAAGACCCTGACTCAATGTTCTGACTCTCTCAGGTCATAAAAGATTGCTGGGCGTCTTTTGAAAAGAGTAGACTGTACCCTGATGTCCTGACTAAATTGGCCTTCACAGCCTTGTCCATTCTGAGGTCAAATCTTATCCCATCCCTTAATAGCTAACTATCTTTCCTCATTCTTTCAGCACCTAATAGCCAATGTGTGGTGTGCATAGTGGCACAAGAATGGCTGCCATTACATCATCCAGGTGGATGCTACACACATCGGTGGTGTTTGAACTGGCTCCACTACTGTCTATGTAAAGCACTTTAAGTAGGTTAGAAGCACTATATAAATGTTAATTAATACATTGAAAATGAATAATTCAAACTACACATAGTAGATTTTCATTATATTCTAGTATAGTATAGTATATTATTTCTAGTTTATTTCTAGTTTAAAACATGAAAGTTCCCTGCCTAACAGACATAATATAGTTGCATTTGCCCAGGGTTTCTGAAATTCTGCAGCTTCATTGTACATCATTTAAAGATGTGGCAATAAGTGTGAAAGTGTGCATATAATTCTACAATCTAAGTCTCTTTGTTTTACAAGGTTAAGTAAAATTCAAATCAAAAACATTCCACACAAAATAAACTGAAAAATTGATCTTAAGAAAAAGGAAAGTATAGGATGTTTGTGTTTAAGGCTTAGATGTCTTGTTATATTTCTTTAGGTAGGGCAGAGGTCAAGGCATGCGTTCATATGATCACAAAACTGCATGCAAATGATTACTTCTTTTTGCAAGCAAATGTAACAGTACGTGCTTCTGGCAGAGAGACTATTTCCTGTCTGGCTAATTAACATTCTGTTATAACAGAAATAGCTGAGAAAGATTTATTACATATTTGCTTAAAAGACTGAACCATTCTCCAAGTAACTTTTGTAAAGGGTTGGATATGTGGAGGAATCTCATTTATTATTTATTGCGTCTAATGCAAGGGTTGTGTACTTTTAGCTGTGGACAATGGCTGTCCCTCGGAACTCATTTCTTTGATTTAATGCAAGGGTTAGGGTTAGGGTGGTGCAATAGAAAATAGGCATTTCAGCTGCCTCAATAGCTAAGCTGGAAGTCTATTTAAAGTGTTATATGGTGGCTCAAGTTCAAAATACAGTATATCTCCACATTCTGGGGATACCTAGTTTTGTAGGGTCCCAAACCAGAAAGGGCAGGGCTTCTCAGGACATCGTAGCTGGGATTCAGTTGCACTCATTGGGCGTCTTCTTAGCGCAGAGGAGGAAAGAAAAGAATACTGTTAGTAGTAGCACCCAAAGTGGTATTGCAGACCTTAACTGAGCCTAGAAGGTGATCCTCAGACACCCGTGCATGACACTAAGTGAAACTAATATTTAAATCAAATTAAGGAAACACATCTGAGAATTTTAACATTACCTTTCTTAGATTGGCTCTTACACAGTGATATATACATATTTGTTTAAGATTTTGCCCAAGACTCCACATACCTGCATATTTCTCCTTAAAGGATTTATAAAGGAAAACTTGTTACATTATCCATTACAACGCTGTGGTGACATTATAAATTGCTTGGTGAATCTGAGTCCTCCATGAATCTTGAGCTAAAAATTAAAAAAATAAATAATTAAGAGTGGTTTCACGGAGACCTCATCAGAGTCATGAACTACTGCAAAGGTATTCAATTCTGTGCATGAAGTATACGCACATGTAGCATAACAGATGTTCCAGATGTAACTGCTACTTCAGCCATTGATCTCTTTTAGGACCAGGCACTCAAGAAACGCTTTAAGGATCTAGGACTTTGGGGGAATTGCACATTTCAAATGGACTTCACTGAGCCACGCAGAAATTACTAATGCAAGTCATCCAGGCACCAGGACATTCTGTAAAGCTACAATGCTGTCTGCACCATAACATCTCATTACAGTAGCTTTCTATATCACATTGATTCTTTTTCTGTCTATTATATATAAATTCAATTCAACTCATTTTTATTTTTGTGTAGAACTTTTCACTGAGTGCAGGCACAGAGTGCTGTAACAAGTTCTCAGGTAAAATGCACCATTTCCCTCCGTGAATCAGTTATTTACTAATTAAACTAGGGTGTTCGCTCCTGCTTGCTTTGCTTGCCAACCCTCCTTCCCGGCCTGTGCTATGCGCCAGCCACTTCACGTCTCTGCTGCTCGCGTTGGGGCTGAACAAATCCCAATGAGACACGGTCACTCCTTCGAAACCCCCTCTTAAATGGTTATACAATGGGAAACAAATACAGTTTTTTTTTTTACCTCCTCTTTGCTCGATCATCTGCTGGCTTCTTGTTGATGCTGTGCCACGTGATCGCATCTCGCTCAGCGCTTCGAACATTTAAAAGCCTGTACAGCAGCTGTCTTTGTCATCTACTCTTTGTCTTTTATTTCCGGCCCTGGGCGTAGTTAAATCTTTTGGCACAAACTCTCATCTCGTGGGACGTGAGTTCTTGGTATTTTTTTTTTATTCTGAAAAGAATGGTACCAAACATATATACAGTATGTAGATTTTAAAATAAGCCTGATTTAAAGCGTGACAAAAAAGTGACATAAAATTGTTGCACAAAATCGTTGCACTTTTAGGCTTAGGATTTTATATAAATAGAGTAGATATATGAGGAAAAATTAAAAATAAATCTACATGAAGAAACATCCAAAGACAAGTGTCTTTGTCTCTGATAGCACATTATAAAACTTAGCAACTGGACAGACAAAATATACTGCAAACATTAATGCCAAAGTTATGCTAAAGTCAGGTGTTCCCCAAACATGATAGGTGGCAGCACCACTCTGGTGGATCTCTAGTGTGCACACCCATAGGGCTGCATAGGAGTCGTAATTCTGATAGGCAGCCCCGCTGGGTTTCGTGGGAGCCACCAGGGAAAACTGCAGGATGGAGGTTTCCTTATTTTATGGAAGTTCTGCCTGATCTTGATCCTGCTTTCTGTATGAAATGTGGTAGCACCGGAAGTACCCCTGACAATGGTACAAAGGAAACCACTTTGCCTCACCCAGGCAAGTTGAAGTTGGGTGCACTGGATGGACAAAAATTATCTGGGACAAATAGAGGAGAAAAGGAAAATAGAAAAATAGTTATTTGGTTTGGAATTGTGAATGCATGAAGATAACAAATGGTAAGTGTACTGTGATGAATAAAAATTTTCATTTTGACTTGTGTATTTGCAATTGTGTCTAGGGTTTGGGGTTGTTGTTAAGCCTACAGGTCACAACACTTATAGTTGAATATTGCTAGTACATCAGCTTATGATACTCCTAACTTTCAGCAGTTTGGTTATTTTAAGTGAAAGAGTAAATGTTAGCTTCACTGTGTATGTACAGTAGAATAGACCCAGGGTGGTGCTAATTTTAGTCTTCTTGAAGTTCAGATCCAAAAGTGGTTTTCTTTTTGGCTTATGTAAAAAAATAAAGAGCATGCTTTAATTTTAGCAATTGGATTTGAATGTACTTTCGTGGACTTCATATCCATAGCCAGCACCCACTCCCTAGTCAACCACAAGCTTTGCTGAACATAATGATAAAGCACATTGCATCTTCTGGCAGCAAGCAAATAATAAACTTGGCTACCTGACTTTTTTTGAGTTACTCTTGGCCTTACAGATCATAAACAAACAACAAATGTAACTTTGACTTTAAATGTGTTCCTTGTGTAGTTACTAACCTTTAACATTCATAAGATGTTGAAAGTAAATTATTAATTTAAAGTCTTGTAATTTTTAGCACTTCTCGGTTACAAGTTCCTCTTTTGTAAACAACTTCAATTAATTACCCAGCACAATTAAATTCATTAACAATCTTCTTGTTCAGTTATTAAACAAAACAAATAAGAATTGCAATGCCTAGCTAGAAGCAAACACCAAGAGGTTCATAAGAATCAGAAAATAGATGGGATAGAAACCATAATCAAATAACATGTTGTAGTTAATACTCCTTAATACCAAAGCTTAATCAGTAATTTTTGCACTAGAATTCTGTAACCAGTAACACATACCACACCAGAACACCGCTAACGTTTGTTTGAGAATATTATCTGCAATCTTGGATGCAGACTGAGCGCAGCACCCGTGACTTAAAAGAGTGACATCCAAGAACATGCTCATAGCAGCCAAGAGACGCCTAACAGCAGCAGAGGCACAAAATGGCAATACCTGTATAAACCAAAATGGAGTCATAGTAAACACTAAGCATAATAGTAAAAATGAATTCTGTTCAAGACATTGTCAATATACCAAATAATAATTCCAATAAAAGGTTATGGATGAAGGTAGTTCACACATGGATAGATTATAATCAAGAATGATCTCATAGCTTTTAGTAATGGCTGCCTCACAGTTCTATAGTCCTAAGTTTGAATCCTGGCCTTGACGCTGTCTGTGTAGAGTTTGTATGCTTTATCGTATCTGTGTGGGTTACCCCAGGCACTCCATTTTGGTTTCTCAGACATGTAGGGTAGGTTAGTATGCTGTAACCACTGTGGGTTTCCATATTACACCCGCTGCTGGGCTTACAAAATTTGATCCTGCACTGTAAGTTAAACAAGAGCCAATTATGAAAGAACTAATGAGAAAGGTTATAATAAAATTATTATTATTATGCAAAGTCTAATCTCACAAAAGGTTTGACTAGTTGGCTCATAGTCAAGCCTGTGAGTGCCAACTCCCCAAGCAGAATTCAAACTTAAACTTGTGGCAAAAAAAGATGAAAAATGATATTTTGATTTTATTTAGTATCCACCAGAATGATGTCCTGTATTACAAGCTTATTTAATGTGCTGTGAAAGCTACATTTTAAGATGCACTTTTTTTTACAAATAATGCATGTTAATTTTATTATGCACGCTGTATATAAAAGGCAAAGTCCATTCACACACTGACTCACTCACTCATCACCAAAAACAGAATTTCATGTTTAGTTAAAAAGCAGACACTTGGCAGGATGGTTCATATTTTTATTTGTTATTTCATTAATATGTTTTTAACTTGCATAATGTATGTAATAATTTACTGTGGCTAGTGACATCTTCTATAACTCTGCAGTGGTCAGTGCAATTATCTAGGCTGTGGTGTGCTTGGCTGCTAACATCACTTCAAATGAGGTTCATTGAATCAACGAGCAAATTAAAAGGGCAGGCTCAATTATGGGATGCACTCTGGACTCCTGGAGGTAGTAGCAAAGGAGAGAATTAAAACAAAACTGAGTGCCATTATGAACAATGCTACCTATCCTCTCTCAGACACACTAACACTGAAGACTTTCATCCAATGAATTATTCAGCAGAATTGTGTCAAGAAATGCTACTGGGGCTCTATTATACCAACAACAATATGTCTGCATAATGTCTCACTGGGACTGAAACAGGCAAGTCTGATGTTTTTCTTTCTTTTTTAATTTCCTACCTACATGCTGTGTTCTGTACTGATGCTTTATGCTAATAAAGTACACAGCAGAAGTGATTGACAGGCCAAATGAAGAGCACCACTAGCTATTAAAGTGGCCGGAAGACTAAAGACAGTATGGAGTCCTGGACTGGAAAAAAAGATGTGATCATGTTGTGAAATGGATGAAAAAAGTTTGGTGAAGGTCTTAGGGACATGCAAACTCAAAAGTTATCAAGCGCTGTTTTTTGCAGTTGACTACAAACACTTTCAGATCCATACCGACTCTCATGTTAGTTATCTGTTCCATTCTGTCATTCTCCAGCTCCCGGTTGTGGTGTTGAGAACCTATAGAGTGGCTCAGCGACTAAAGAAAGGGAGTTATCCTGGACAAAAACAAAGAGATGTGCTCATGTTGTGAAATGGAAGATGAAAGTTCGGTGAAGGTCAAGGGTGAAGCAAAGCTCAATGCTTATCAAGCTCTGTTTTTTGCTGTTGACTACAGATACTCTCAGATCCACACCAACTCTCACCTTGGTTATCTGTTCCGCTCTGTGGATCTCCAGCTGCTGGCTGCGGTGCCGAAAACTGAAGCCAACCATCCCATTTCCCTCACTTCCTGCACTTGCTATTTGACAGCAGCACTGCACTGCAAACGTCAGGGGAGATACAACAGACTTACATAATGGAATATGAATTTCTGATGGGAAATCCACAGAAATCATTTTGCTGTTTGCCTCAGTGTAACACACAGGGTACCAGCACATATGTACATGTATGTCCAGTTCAAGCACTGCTTTGCATATACATTCACATCTGCAGATTTTAAAGGAGGACTACATATAACTGACGAAAAAAATAAGAATATACTGTACTTGAGTGAATGATTGAAACAAATGAAAGTTGCAAATATCTAATAATGATAATAATATGTACGCACATTTCACATTATTCCTACTGACTACCCATTTCAATTCAAGGGAATAATCTTTCCTGTAAAATTGTGTTTTGCAATGACCATCAACAAAAGCCAGGTCATTAGAAAAAGCAGGAATTGATCTAATTTAGGAATGTTCTACTACTGGACAATTGTGTATAGCACGTTCAAGAGTAAGCAGTCCCTGTGACCTAATATTATTACTTATTATTTAGTTGATGCCTTTATCCAAGCTGACTTACATTGGTTTTTTTGGAGCACAGGCAGGTAAAGTGAGCTGCTGATGATCACACAGTAACAGCAGCATGATCTGAACTCACAAACTCAGGGTTTGAATTCTACTAAAGCCTTAGCCACTACGCCATACTTAGCATTTATACAGTACCTACAAACACTGTATACAGAAAAGCACTTAGTTACATGGTACTTCTGATACACCTGATTAACCGACAGCACTATAATGGAGGCACACTGTCTTAGAAAATTTGCTGAATAACACAGTGTGGCAGACGACTGGGGACCTTGCCCCACTGGGATGTCTGGAGAAGGGAAGGACCGGAAGAGGGGCAATATCTTCCCCGGGGCGCAAGAGGGCAGCCCCCCTGGATTACATCAGGGTCACAGATGGAGAGCTTGGAAGCTCAACCCTGTTGGGGTCCGTGGCCACCACTAGGGGGCGCCTGGACCATCTCAGAGCCTTGGATGGCAGCACTTCGGCGCCACCAGGAAGTTCTGCAAGAAGATCATCAGGGAGCACCTGGAGCACATCTTGGTGTGCCATAAAAGGGGCCACCTCACTCCACTCGGGGAGCCGGAGTCAGGTGGAAGAGGACAGAGCTTGCGAGAGAGGAGTAGAGGAGTTAGAAGAAAAGTAAAGGACTGAGTTTGCTGGTGGTTTGTGTATTGGTGTTGTGTGCGCTGAATAGAAAATAAACGTGTGTTTGTGGACATCTGGCTGTCTCGGTGTCTGTCTGTGTCCGGGTATCTTTCTAGTAAATTTTTCTTATGTCTTCTTTAATTGAAAACATTTTTTTGCTTTTATATAAAGAATGAATTTTTAAAAAAAAATCTTGTGTTGCTTCATCTGCTCGGAGTAATTGAATATTTGTGCCTCAATGTAGCATATGTCCTTGCATTTACTGTACTCTGTGTAATGTGAGGCCAAGCAGAGCACCAGTTATAAAAACATAATTACAATGTTGAAAGCCTGTAGGCAGGTCATTACTTAGTGAGTCACTATAATTCATAATTGCTTTGATTATAGTATTTAGCTGATTTATACAAGCTGTCATCATTTTATTATACAATGCGTGTCTCGCTGCTTTCAACTTTACCACAAAGTGATGTTAAAAAATAAAAAATACAGCACCTCAGATTATTTAGAGTTGGGAATTTAATCTTGAAAACAAAGAAAGGAATTTAGAATTCTTATATAACATTCAGGTATCATTTGCGTTGTTTGTTTTAATGCTAAATGTACATTATTGCCAACATTAATTTCATTTCAATGAATACAGCACAATTAAAGGGGACAGGGATTCCAAATCTGTCCTGTAGGCTGCTAGCTTTACACCATAAAACCACACTTGGCAGTTCCAGTGTTCTTAGAATTCTTTTATTTACTTTATTTTTTCCCAAGCTCTATAACACACCCTTTTTTTCCAAGTGCACATTCTGATTCCTTTGTGTGATGCTCCCAGCACTGATTGTTAGAGCTACTGTGCATATTTGTGGTCTGTTTTTTTATTGGGACCTCTCTTATGTTCTGGTGAGCCTCCAACCCTTGGGGGCAAAACAATATGAGGATTTTGTTATTATTATTATTATCAGAGACGAGTGTGTTTGTCTGCTCCTACCAATTAAATAAAAGTGTTCGAATGAACTGGAGACCGGTTCAGTCCAACAGCAAGCACACTCATACAGAAAACTACGCCTGACCGTTTGAGGGTTGCCATTCATCCTCACTGCATGTCTTTGGACTTTGCAAGGGAAGTAGAGTCTCAGCACTGGCAAGATAATGCAAGCTTCACACAGAGGGCACCCAGTGAAGAAACACATCAAAGCCCAGATTTTAATGCTAAAATCTGTAATATCCATCCATCCATCCATCCATTTTCCAACCCGCTGAATCCAAACACAGGGTCACGGGGGTCTGCTGGAGCCAATCCCAGTCAACACAGGGCACAAGGCAGGAACCAACCCACCGCAGGACACACACAAACCCACACTAGGGCCAATTTAGAATCGCCAATCCACCGAACCTGCATGTCTTTGGACTGTGGGAGGAAACTGGAGCACCCGGAGGAAACCCACGCAGACACGGGGAGAACATGCAAACTCCACGCAGGGAGGACCTGGGAAGCGAACCCAGGTCCCCAGGTGTCCCAACTGCGAGGCAGCAGCGCTACCCACTGCACCACCGTGCCACCCAAAATCTGTAATATTCATATCATATTTCAGGTTAAAAGCATATGAACATAGCAAAATGAAAATGCTGAAAAAGCATAGCAATGTTATATATTTGGAAAGCATTAATTTAAATAGTAATTAAATACAAATATAAATACAAATATAATATTTGTTCTGGGTGTGATGTTAAACTGCATCCGGCCCTGCAAGCGGTCCTCCAATTTGCAGGGAAATCATGGGGGTTGGTGGCAGGATTAGCACTCCGGCCACCGTAAAAAAACTTCACAAAGCTCCGAGACTACAGAAAGGATTCCTTTTTCCTCTCCGTGGGAGTAGCTCTGCTGCAGCCGCCCATAGGAAGGCTGCTGTCATAATGGGGGGGGGGGGGGGGAGCCCTCGGGAGCCCCATCCCCGGAAGAGTCGAAACCGTTGGAGAGCCAATAGGGTCAGGTCTGTTGGGGATCAGAACTGGTGTGGTGCTGAGGCATCGCCCGCTGCACAGCAGCACTCGGGTCCCAGTTTGAGGCGGCCCATACGGGTGGGCGCATGGAACGTCTTGTCTCTCCAGCAAGATGATCATCTTCTTTTGTTGTCGGAGGAGCTGCGTAAACTCCGCATTTCAGTGGCAGCACTCTCTGCACAGACCGGGGACTGGCCAGATCTCTGTAGGTGGATACACCTTTTATTGGTCTGGTCGGGCTGATGGCTGTCACACTCAGGGAGTAGCTGTTGCTGTAGTGGATTGGCTTCTTCCAATGGTCACTCCTTTCAATGAGCGTATTATGGGACTCAGATTACGGCACTCCCTGGGTGCCTTGTCTGTTGTCTCAGTGTATGCTCCGACTGCGGTGAGTGATGTCTCGGCGAGGGAGACATTTTATTCGCAGCTTCGCTCGGTGGTTGATGGGTGCCCACGGGGTGACACTCTGGTCATGGGCGACTTCAATGCAGCCACTGGCACTGACAGGACTGGCTATGAGGATTGTCTCAGTCCCCATGGGTCTGGTGACTGTGATGGCTCCATGTTCCTTGACTTTGCAAAAGGTCAGGGCTGTGAAACGCTGGATCATGGTTCCAGTGCCCTGAACTGCATCGTTGGACTTGGTACTCCAATACTGGTGGTGCGGTGAAGGAGATCGATCACATTCTCGTGGGCAGACGCTGGAGGCTCTTGCAAAACTGCAGGGTCTACAGAAGTGCCCAGTTTGTGAATTCTGACCATAGACTTGTTGTTGCTACTCTTAGGACCCAGCTTAAGTCCAGTAGGTTACCACCTGCTAGGAAAATGAGCCTGGACTTGGCCAGACTCCAAGACCAGGCTGTTTCTAATGAGTTTGCACATAGTTTGTGTGAGGAACTTGCAGATTTGGGTACGACTGCCTGACCTAATGTGATGTGGGAGACCTTCCGTGACAAGACCCTGAAGGTTGCTGAGGGTTGTGTTGGTGTTACCGGTGTTCCCAGAAGGAGGTGTTTCATCTCGCAGGGCACCCTGGATATCATCGAGAGGAGTCGCAGCGCACGACTCAATGGCAACTCTGGTCTGTACCGGGAACTGAGAGGGATGGCAGGGAGGGCTCTGAGGGTAGATAAAGAGGCGTTTGTTACAGGAATCTGTGAGCAAGTGACACACCATCTGTGGTCTAGCGACCCACGTCCTGCTTCCAGAGGAATAGAAGCATTACGCACATCTGAATCTGTTCCTCGGAGAGTCGCAGTCAGGACAGCTGATGGAACGGTCCTTACGGATGACACTGCAGTTGTGACCCGCTGGGCTGGCTACTTTGAACAATTGTGCAAAGCTGATCCTCTGGCTAGGACGTTGGATATCTCTGGGTCCACGGTCCTTTGATACTGTGTCTCTCCGGAAAATCCTTCGGTACCGTTGTTTTGACTTTGTGTCGAATGAGCGGTTGATCATGGAGTCGCAAATGAGGCACATTACCTGCATTGTGAGGGACCGTCAGTTACGGCACTACAGCCATGTGGCGCGTTTCCCCGAGGGTGATCCAGCTCATAAGGTCCTCATTGTTGGGGACCCAAGTGGCTGGACCAGGCCAAGGGGTCGCCCACGTAACACCTGGCTGCAACAGATAGGAACCAATCCTGGGCAGGGTGCCAACCCACCGCAGGACACAAGAGAAATCACAGGGCTGATTCTTTTCCTAGCATAGAATAGAAAGGCAATGAACAGGACATGCACTGAAAGGTCCACCACAAGTCCAGGGAACTTGGCCAGCCAAGGAAGGTCAGGAAGTAATACAAAGGACTTCCCTTTCTGGTCACACATCTCCTTCTGGAGAGCATAAAGCTGAATCAGGAATGAGAAATGTTAGGTTGTTTAATGCATCGGACAGAGACAGAGCTCTGCCTTAGAGACTAATCCAGGACAGCATTTTTTCACTTAAGAAATATAGCAAAAGTTAGACCTCTTATAACATTGCAAGATGCTGAGAAGTTAGTTCACGCTTTTGTTATCAATCGACTAGATTACTGTAACACACTCCTCTCAGGACTACCCAAAAAAGACATCAATCAATTGCAACTAGTGCAGAATATAGCTGCTAGAATCTTAACTAGGAAAAGAAAATCCGAGCACATCTCTCCAGTTTTGATGTCACTACATTGGTTACCTGTGTCATTTAGAATTGACTTTAAAATACTGCTTATGGTTTACAAAGCAGCCTTAAATAATGTCGCTCAATTCTATATTTCGGAATGTCATACACCTTACATTCCAAATCGTAACATTAGATCTTTAAATGAATGTCTGCTTAGAATTCCAAGAGCTAAACTTAAAAGAAGTGGTGAGGCGGCCTTCTGCTGTTATGCACCTAAAATCTGGAATAGCTTACCAATAGGAATTTGCCAGGCTAATACAGTGGAGCACTTTAAAAAACGGCTGAAAACACATTACCTTAACATGGCTTTCTCATAGCTTCATCTAAGTTTAAATCCGATTGGTTTTTATATTCAATTAATTATCATTATTATTCATGGTGGCTCTAAAATCCGTACTAACCCCTACTTTTTCTTCTGTTCTGAAATTAATCCTAACTTCTAATAACCTCATTATATCCATTATTGCCAATCACTAAAATTTCTGTTTTCTCTCTATTTAGTTAGAGAAAATTACTACTCATCCATTCAGTAACACATGTCAGACATTGTGTAAGTGAATCAAGAGTGTTGGGGTCGTCAGGCGCTATTGATAAATACAGTTGTGTGTCATCAGCATAGCTGTGGTAGCTCACATTATGCCTTGAGATAATCTGACCTAACAGAAGCATGTAAATCGAAAAGAGCAGCAGACCCAGGATAGAACCTTGTGGAACACCATATATATCATGTGTCTTTGAAGTATAATTACCACAACTAACAAAGAATGTGTAATTAAGTGTAATTTTTGGGACAAATGTTAGAAAACTTAAAGAACTATAGACATATGGCATTTACCAAGTAAGGTGGTGCAGACTGATACTTTATGGACCTTCAAACCCTAACTTGATGTAACTGTGAAGAAAGGAGGCAAGAACATACTGTTAGGCCCATACGTATTTGGACATAGTTGCAATTTTTGTAATTTTCTCGATGTATACCACCACAATGGATTTGAAATTAAGCAATCATGTTGTGACAGACATATACACTTTCAGCTTTATCACATTAAACTTTCAGAAATGACAGCCATTTTTCATAGAATACCCTCTGGCTCAAAAGTAATTGGACAAAGTAATATAAAATAGATACACTGTGTTAATACTTGCATGAAAATTCTTTGCAGTTAATGACTGCCTGAAGTCTGGAACCCATGGACATCACAAAATTATGGGTTTCCTCACTTGAGATACTTTGCCAACCTTTTACTTCTGCCATCTTCAGTTGCTGCTTGCTTGTTGGACTTTCTGCCTTCAGGTTTGTCTTCAGTAACAATACGCTTTATTGAGTTGGTGGTGATTAATAGTGCTTGGTGCACAGCACAAAACATACAAGAGGATATTAGAGCAGAACTTCTGTCCATGGCTAGCAAGGTCAATACAAGATCATGTTGATTTGATTCCTGCCATTGTCCCGTAGTAGTTTCACAGTAAGTACAGAACTAAAAGTTACAGTATGCCGTCCTCATCTTTAGCTCTGTAAAGGGTTATGTTTTCAATTCTTTGCCTCTTTTAATTCCACTTTGTTAGAGATACATTTAATCCAGAGTAGGGCTGAGGGCTGCTGGGGCCTATCCCAGTAAGCATAGGACACATGGCAGGAACAATACCTGGACAGAACTATAGTCCATCGCAGGATGATCACACACACCCAGATGGGCCAATTTAGTGTGATCAATCCAACTAACCTGCTTATCTAAAGGAGGAAACAGGAGCAATTATGGGAAACACACACAGACAGAGGGAGAACATGCAAACTCCACACATGGAGGACCCGGGCTGCACACCCTGGTCTCTTTGCAGCTACCACTGACCCCACTTGTGAGATTTGATGGTATATATTACTGAATAGAAAAATGCATGTTAATTATATCAATCTCACATCTCACAGTTAATGTAAAATTAAGATGTGGCCAATTGATACTATTTTGTTTAATTCATTCCATCACGCTGTTAAAATTACATTTAAATAATTACTTTAATTGTTGGTTAACTGTGATGACTAAGTTTGTGAGCTATTGTGAAACCAATAAATGATAATTGATCAAATTTAAGATTATGTAAGGCAGTATTCTCTAATTCACATTAATCTTAAACACTAACATTTTTAGAACTCCTCTGGTACATTAAGTCATACAGAATTGTTAAACACAGCCTCTGTGACTTGGAGTTGGAATCGCATTACTGTCCCCTCTTGTGTTTTGTAAAAGATGACTGAAGGAAGTTGGCTTTAAGACGGGCACCTAAATATAACATGTTCTGCTTTAATACCCACCTTGAGTGGGGTGACCATCCAGCCAACCTGGGTAAACCTGGAAAATGGCCATTGAACTGTATAGCACCATATCATCTGCATAAAGGTGAAGCCACTCTTGTTTTTTTACCAATTACTGTTAATGCTGGCAGATGGATTAAAGGGTTCTTGTAAACTCAATGTAAGGATTTACAAATTAGCTCCATTTTATATAGCATAGTAAAGCATAGAATTATTGATGCCTCATGTTCCAATTTTATTAAAGCAGCCCAGTAGTATGCTCATGAATTTTCTTTTTTATTTTACGAGGCTGCTGGTCATGACAGTTGGGAGTTGACAATTTTGTACTAGAGATGAAACAGCCAGGGATAGACTGACTTTTAAAGGAATGAAGTAATAAAACTTCATATGCTTGTAATATCTCAAATTTTCCATGGATTTCTCTTTACAGACTTAACATACCTGTAGTTAATTTATGTCAAATGATTCAATTCTTCTCTTTAAAGCAGTTTGCTTTGTCTTTCTAATCAACATTTTAGTGAATAAACACACTGAGTTGTTCAGCCTTGTTTGGATTAGGCCTTCAGAAACATTTACAGTACCTATTAAAAGAATAAAGGATTAAACAAGTTCCATGTCTCCTTCTCCCTTTAGCCAGTAATTTTCCTAGCCAAGTGCCAGAACTTTTTAAAGTTCCCACAGTTTTAATATTGTCAATTCACATGTTAATCTCAATCACATCTGCTTACTACAGTATGATGGCTTTCCTATGATGAAAATACAGCTTCCTGCATATTTCCTTTACTAAAACCACACAGCTTTAAAACAAAAACATCACCATGCATTCCTTACATTTAACATTCAGTATTTTTCAAGTTATTTCTTCACAATCATGGTATATATTAGTTTCCCACATGAAACTGCATTCTGAAGTGAAGCATTCTATTCTATTTTATAAAAAAAAAAAAAAAAAAAAACTAGCCCACTCTTGCATTTTATAATTGAGTTTATGAGTACTGGGGTCCCATTATAAAGTAAAGCCTTAAAACTTACTAAATATGTCAATTTTCCAAGCCAACAACATTATTGAGTATTGATCCACATCTTGAAATTACACACAAATTGCAAAGCAACATGTCCATATTGTTTTAAGAAGGTAAAAAAAGCAAAACATTGTTCTGAGATTCGGACATTTTAAATGGAGAGTAGCTGTGCACCTCACTTCGCCAATTACCCCATGCACCACCCTTTAATCTCCAGTAACGTGGATTCACCTCAGGAAGTCAGCAGCAGCCAGTGCCGTTATTGGTGTTACTGAATGTTGATACCCAGATGTGAATTACTGTCTCTGTTCTGTAGTTGACTAGACAATAATAACTGAAAATGGCATATCTACAATCGATTATATTCTTTCACTATATGGATGTTTATTTTTTTATGCCACAAAAATACTCCCTGCGGCTTTTAGATTGATAATGCAATGTAGTACGCAATCAAGTTACAAGAGCAAAGCAGAACGTTAAAGGCATCTATACATCCATCTTCCTAACCCGCTTATCCTGGGCTGGGTTGTGAGGCAGCTGGAGCCTATCCCAGCAATCAATGCTGCAAGAGATTTTGCTACCGTGGAAGAAATCCAGGAAAAAATGCAGAAGTCTCTATACATGTAACAAAAGATAAAAAAATGAAATGTTTTCAGAAACGGGAGAAGTGTTGGGGCGAGTGATTTGCATCTTAAGAAGGGTATTTTGAAGGTGACCAAAAGGGATCAATAAGTAGGGATATATATATTGTACAAAGGCGCTATATATGTGCCCGACCCGACACAGATTCACACTGGAGGCACACGTATAAAATAAATAAACTTTTATTTTCTTCAGCTGGAGGGCACGTCTTCCCCGTGTCCCCCAGCCACAACACAGTCCCAAAGCACCAATACAGCAATACCAAACAACGCTCTCTCTCTCTGCACCACCACTCAACCCAGGCAACCTCGTCCTCCTTTACCCGACTCTTGCTGCTGAGTGGTGGTCGCTGGCTCCTTTTATTGGGTACCTGGAAGTGCTCCAGGTGCTTGATTGCCGACATCCGGCTGCACTTTCGGGTGTGGCAAATATGCTGCCCAGACGGGCTCAGGAGTCCCAGTTGCAGCACCCCCTGGCAGCTCCTGCGGAACCTAACAAGGCTGCACAAAACTCCAACCCCCATGAAGCCCTGGGGGAGTCGAAGGCACTGCTGCAACCTAGGGAGGCTGCCATCTATGGTCCAGGGGGAGATACTGGGTTTCCCATCCTTGCTCCCCCGGAAGATATGCTGCAGGGGTGACCCCGGCCGCCTGCCACTATATATATATATATATATAGTGAGATTTTTGAGACCCCAACAGCCCCCCAGTTGTCCTGTGCACCAAAAATCTGTTAACACAGGCAAGGATTGGTTGTCCATCGTGAGGCAACCGCAGGTTTACAGCCTCATCACATACTGTGCCTGTTGCCCGATGGTTGATGCGGGGAACAAATTAACCCGGCTATTGACTTAACCCCGTCACTGCTTGTTCTATATATTCTATATATTAAAGTGGTGGCTCCCATTTGAATAAAGACCCTGACTATTCCTGTTTTAATTGGAATAAAGTTGGTTTTCTTGAATCAGACTCAGTGTCTTTTCTCGGGTGCAGGACACTGCCTCACGTATATATATATGTATGTATATATAAATACTCCTGGTCTGTGGTGTTTCACAGGGGACAAAAGTTACAGGCGAAAATGTAAAGGTTTCTTCCAGGGACTTGAGTGTGGAGTTTGGAAGAAGAGTTTCAAGTGCACAGTCTGAGATGTGCTTTGGTGGGTAAATGCAGAAGAGAGAGTTTTAGCTTCAACATTTTATTTAAATTGACAGTGTCAAGGCAAGGGTTCGCTAGGGAGTCCCAAACCCCAGAAGCAAACACACCAGACAGTCCCGGGTTCAAACAAAGGATGTTTAATCCACAATACCTTAATATACACAAGCACAAAATACAGGTATCTCTCCTCGAGTTCACTTCTCCTCTCTTACCGATGCTCTCCTCTAGTTGAGTGTTGGCTTCCTTCCTCCCAGCTCTGACTCACCCGGACAAGGCAGCGTAGTTCCTTTTATTGAAGACCTGGGAGTACTTCCAGTGCCAGGACTGTTGCCTGTTGCAAGTACTTCTGGGTCACATGGAAGTCCCATATAACAAGGAGTACATCTCCTTGCAGTGCCCTCTTGTGGCACCCACGGACCTAGCAGGGATCTACTGCCGGACTACAATTCCTGACATTCCCTGATAATTTCTGAATGGACTCCAGTATCGGGGGCTGCTGCTATCTAGCGACTGGGGGGAATAAACATTCTGTAAAGACAGTCATACCTTGTCCTCTTCTTCTATCCCAGCCAGGGAACGTACTACAAATATGTCTGTTTGCCTGGGGCTTCCCACCCAGGTAAGGAACAGTCTTCTCTCTTAGTTGGAATGTCTGTCCATCCATTAGAGAAGCCTTGTCTGGGTGCAATATCCTTCACTCTTTTGGCCAGGATGTTTTTCTGTCCAGTCTGGGCCTCCCGTCCCGGTAAGGTATCTACCAGACTTCCTGCCAGGATGCAAGTCCATCCCACGTGGCACTTACAACACCTAATTCTGGAATCACAGTCAGATGTTGCTCCTTTTGAGTTTTTAATTAAGTTATAAGTATCCAATTATGACAATGTGTTTTGTTATTATATAAATGCATCAGCTTAGGCCTCACAAGTCTCAAAGTCTGCTCATAAACCATATTTTTGATGATCATCTGATAAACATCTCACAGTTTGTACATTATCATAGTTATTGTTATTAGTGAAATGAAGGTATTTCATAATATGTGAAAAATGACACTCATTCATAACTTCACCAAAAGAATTTTGTGGACCAGTACCATCTCTGGACTAATTTAAGCGCTGAATGAGAAACACCCACTTGTTGTCTGTAGTGACAGGCTGCCAGCGACTGTGACAAGTAAATGGTTGACTGTGACTTTTCAGACAGTGCTCAGCATAGGATTCATTTTAACAGCTATTTTCTCCACCAGGCTGTTATCAACAAATCATAAAAAGTCCAGATAATCATGATCAACAGACATTTTTAGTCCGGGGTTACCCATAAAGGAGCGGTGAAGAGGTGCTGGATTGTCAGCAGTAATCTAAAGCAAACACCAAATGTGAACATCATTAAGACTTGGCAGGACATAAACTGCCATACAGGTGTCAGATTCACTATCTGTGTCAACATCTGATGACCAGTTCACATCATTATCACTATAACATGTTTCAAACAATGGTTAAATTTCAGTTTGTTCTAAAACTGAATATTTTGTACTTTTTTAATCTTCATTTTGACAATATTCTTTTGTTATTTTGGTGACAACACTGCCATTTTGGGTTTTGAGCTTACTCATGAGGTGCCTCTATTTGGCATTTTGTGACATGACTGCAGTCATACTGTTATTGATGATGGCTCCCCATTGCTCTTTCATAACTACTGGAGGTGCAATGTTATTGCACTGACACTATTTAAGATGGTGGTGAGATTATCCTGACATTCACATTTCTGGATTCTAAATACAAAGAAGTTTGCATTTTGTGTTAAAAAGGTTTAATTCATTTCAGTAGCTGAGTTTTTGTGTGACATTTGCCTTTGACCTTTGGTTAACAGGTTGGGTAATAGCACTTTTGGTTTATTGCTTTCCTGGCTTAATACCTTAACTGTCTTAGATTCTGTGATTTTTCTCATCTCATCCTTTTCACTTTAATTTGCCTTTTGGTGAGTTAAATGTCTACCTAGGATGAACATCAGTCACAAAGAAACTTTACAAACGTGACAACAAATGTTGCAAAAAACAACAATAAATGTAACAAACATAACAACAAATGTTGCAAAGAATCAAAGCATGTTGGTTTGATAAAGAAAAACATAAATCCTTTGAGAGATCCACTTCAATCAGTTACTTCAAAATGTACAGAATGAGACAGAAGAACTCTGAGTCTGCACTTAATATCTTTTGCAGTACCATCAAACCGGTTGTATCAGCTTTTCAAAATCCTGGATAATACCAATGAACCACAAAAGGTTACTGATTTAGCATGGACTGGAACCTAAATTCCAAGAAAAGCTGAAGTGGCAGAAAGAGTATATTGAACAACAATAAATACTGCAATACATCTTCATAGCACAACAAAAAACTAGGTATGCAAATATTTCTTCAGCCTCTTAAAGATGTTAAAACCATACTCTTTGACATCAATGATTCTCCAGATCTGGTATTCTGTGGTTTTTAATTTCTTAAACAGCTGATAATCAGTCTGTCACTTCTGGTATTTATGAATTAGTGATTGAAACAGAAGTTGAATGGGTTATACAATTAGAGCAGACTTTAATCACTGCCCTTTGGATAGCTGCCTTATCCACCTTTATGCAGTGCTTCAGTGTGTTCTGACCTCTTTGACCAGTAGGAGGTGTTGCAGCACCCCAAAACTTCAGACACAATCACCATAACATAAGCCCTGAGTTCAAAAATAAGTTTTATCACAATAAATACCCTTACAAAATGGCTATTAAAGTAATAAAATGATCATATTGTTCTCCTTCTCCCTCTCCTTCACTCATTGAGGCGGGCTTTGTCTGTATTCCACACCCAACTCCTACTCGCTTGGATGAGGTCAAATGGCTTCTTTTACGTTGGATTCATGAGCTCCACTGGAAATGAAAGTCCCATAAAGTAGGTATCACATATCCCTGCAGCACACCCTGGTAGGACCCCTGGAACCCAACAAGGCTGCCCTATGGTACTATAATACCCAGTGTGCCTTGTGGGTGTCTGCATAAGTAGCATTGGCCAGGGAGGCTACCACCTAGCCTGTCAGGGGAGCAAGTAGTCTGGCAAGGTTGTCTGTCTCTGTCCTTCCACTTTACTGGCCTACCGTCCAGGCCAGGAATTGCCCTTCATTCCAGTTGGGTTGCCAGTCCATCTCTTAAGGTACTTACACCTCTCAACCCTACTCTGACACAGATAAGATATAAAACGGCGGATGTAAATAGCTGCTCTGCTGAAGCAAGGGAAACAATTTAGCAGTGGATAGCAATTTGGATGTCATCATTAATAAGACATCAATAATTTACTTGCTGCTGTTGCCAGTATGCTTCTATGAGAATGACATCATTATAAAAATATACAAATCTACCAAAATAATAAAGTTCTGCAACTCCTAACTTAAAAAACATTTTTTTTACTATGTGGCCAAAGAAGAAGAAAATTGTGCAGTTTAAAAAACAAGATTAAGGAATGCAAAACAATATAAACACTTTAACTGTAGAAAGTTAACCTCTTTTTGAAATGACAAATCATTTCTTAAATGTGTAAAATCAAGTAGACTCGTTGACCTGACCGTATCGTATATAAAACCTTATGAGCCTGTTTGACCAGTTAGCATATTCTTTTCAGAATTTTTTTAATGGTTAATATATATCATTTACCATTTTTCAAATTCAAATTCAGGTCTATTGTTATGTGCATGTACACACACACAAATCAGTGTATAAATAGTGTATAAAAAAGTGTTTTCTCATCGATTGGGTCGTGGGCTACTGCTAGTGGTTCATGAGTTGATATTGTTTATAATGGTAAAGGCTTGAGGTGGGTTACAAAGTGGGTTGCTAGTAGGACGTGGTGGGATCCTGCTCTGACAAAAGTCCTCAATTCCTTCCTCCACTCTGACAACTGAGCTGGACTCACCAATGGGTATGCCCCCCTTAGCTTTGACAATCATGCTCGATTCCCTCCTGTTGGTGGGTCGCAATGACACTTGCATGGAAAAAAGTGACTTGTGACACCTGAAAGGTTGAAAAACACTGATATACAGCATACTGTATGCTTGTGTCTTCCTTGTGATTACACACTTACAAATATATATTGTTTGTAAATGTTTATGTATTTTTAGTAACCATAAAGCTTCCTGATAAGTAGGTGAACTCTGCAGTTTATTATTTATGCAGAGGACATAGCAAAGACTTCTACGTTTTCACAAAGTATATTTCCACAGTCTGTGTTGAGAGAGTGGTGAATGTGATTAACCGTTTGTTAAGATGAATTAGACGTGTACCTAATAAATTTCAGTTCCCACACAAATATCTTCATTGAGATGCTTCTCATCTCTGTCTGGTTCAACTTTGTATTTAAATAATCCGTTGAGCACTTTATATAGCCACATATAGCCACAAATACACCTTTTTGATTTCACTACTATGTTTTGCTACAGCTATGGAATTTTTAGCTAATATAAAATAATCTTTTACAAATTGTAACAAGTGCATATATATATATATATATATATATATATATATTTATATATATATATATATGAATGAACCACACAGCCTCTGGAGCTGACGTCCGAGGTTTGATTCCCGAGAGGGGATGCAGTGAGTGTGTACGCCTGATGAGACCAGAATTAGGGCAAAACACGTGTCGCATACTCTTTGCATTATTTGACAGTAAAACTATTTTCAACCATTCTATGATCTGCTTCTCGCAACTGAAAGAGGGCACCATGGCGGATGTTAGCCGACTTGCTGACCAACCACAAGCGTTACCTGGTAGGTAACCACCCATACAATCAGATTGTGATTCAGACTATGAATGCCATGATTTTATATATATATATATATATATATATATATATATATATATATATATATATATATATATATGTTTATGAGGGTTAACTAAATGCAACTTAAAGCTCAAAGCGCAAGTGGTGTTTGTCTCGTCTTAGTTACTAAAGTAAATTTTCCAAAGCTAGACTGAGGTAAATGAGTAACAAACACCCCTTAAGAAAGTGGGGATAAATTGATGGGAAAGCCCATACGCCCCTCTTATGAAGTAGTGCTAAGGTCAATAGGACAATGCGCAAAACACCCCTCTTAACAAAGTGGGAGTCAGAATAATGGAAGAATCGACAAGAGTGAGAAACTACTGGTGGCGCCAGTCGATTGTAGAAGATGATAAATTTCTGCATGTTAAGAGTCAGATGATGTGACGTATTAGATAAGGTGGCATAATTAGAAAAAAGTATAAAAAGAGATGAATTCTGTAAATGATTACTCACGCCATGGACTGAGACATTTGTGCATAACTCTGTGCAAATAAAGAAATGCTCTGCATTCTCATTTGGACTCAGTGACTGTCTTATCTGAAGACAGATGAAAGTTTTTTCCATGACACAACAGATGTTTTTTCACCAATTCATTGGTCAACATTACAATTACCTCTACACTTATTTGTAAAGAAGACCAAATGATACGTATTTGGACTCCTCCATGTTGCACGGCTTCTCAATTCTTTCCTGAAGACAACAAAGCACTTTCTTCTAGCAGAGACACATGACCATGGATTTTGAAATGCTAATTCTTATCGCACCTGCACCTTCCAGTTTGTGTTGGAGATCACATTTTGGTACAGCCAACAGGACCACACCAAACAGCAGAGATGCAAAACCTAGGCTTCCAAGTTGGTTACTCTCCAAGGCTCAATTTCCTTAAAATCAAGAATAGAAAAGATAAAATCAGTGACATGTACTTCTAGCTTCCCTGGTTTAAAGACTTTCATTTCAACAGGTACCATGTAGCTACTGGGGGTATGGGAACAGCAGGCAGGTGGGTCAGAAAAGGGTGAAATTTCTAATTATCTGAGGTGCTTCTCTCAACAGCTCGTCCCTTACAAGTAAAAGGTTTGACTGTATCCGTTATACAGCTGTCTTTCACAAAAGCCAATTCTGGCACTGCCGAAGGAAAAACATCTGGAAAGAATTGAAGACATTGAAAACAGACCACTAGCAAAATTGAAAAACACTGTAAAGTAAATCAGCACCTCAGATATCTTTTTATCAGGTTTTGCTGTTATTTTAACTGACTAGTAAGAATAACCTGAGGTTAAAAACTGGTTGGCTATCTCCATGTGGTGCTTTGAAAGTAGAATTATGTGTTTTGTGAAAAAAATGTAATCTCAAGAAGAGCAACATTTATGAGTGTTTTTTTTTAAATCAGAGAGTCTTTGTTTATTCATTTCCTGTGGCTGTTCAATTCTAATCAGTTTTCAATATGAAGCCTTTGTGTAGAAATCACTAATTTTTTTTTTTTTATAATTCTGATATTAAGTCACTCTCTTTGCGTAATTGAAGAAGTGACAACATTATCAGTCCTGGGAAATAGCTGAAATTGAACCCAAATTTTCTTCTTTGCCCATCAAAAACTATAAAGTCTCTTGCAGTGCCAAGATATATGCACTCCAAACCAATAACTGAACCCTAAACCCTAACAAAAATATAAAAATGTAATAACCTATAAAATATGGTTTTATGATAGTTTACTTAGGTTTAACTTAAAGAAGCCTCAGTGAGTCTCACAGAGAAACATTTTGAAAATGTGTAAAATTGTGGTTAAAAGTCTGTAATAGAGTGCTTTCATTTTGAATTACCAATAAGCAGCATTTCACATTTATGAAGACAACAAGGTATGTCCTCAATGTAGTGAAAATCTACAAGTAGGACAACCTCACAACCTCAATTAAGTGTGTTTTATGAAAGTGCTAATGAGTAGCATCGGGCATTGCTTCAGTTGAAAACATGTCTATATTAAACTGAAAATCTCCATGGAGGATTCTGCTGTTGATGGGAGCTGAGCTTATGTTGCGCATGCCAAAACCAGAGTTACTGTCTTGGCTGAAATGTGTTTTTTGTTTATTTAGTCTTTTCGTTATTATTTAAACATAATTTTGCATATTATGTTATTAGTTCTGTTTTTTGGCTTTGTTTGTTTGTCTTCGTATTTTTGTAATATTATACTTTTCTTTGATATTCTGTTTATTAATTACTTTGCTATTGTGTATCTTGTTAAGTCTTGTAGTGCTTTTTTGTTATCTGCCATGTCTCCATTATGTAGAGCCCAAGGCATCAGGGACACCTCATGATGGAGCAGGGGGACTGCCCACACACGTATTTAAAGTGAACATTATAAAATTAAAAAAATGGTGATAAGAACAGTCTATTCAGCCCAAAAAACTCCTCCATCCTATTCACTTAGACAGTCCAAAATAAAATCAAGATTTTAAGATTTTAAAGTCCCTAATGTTCTACACTTGACCACACTACTTGATAAATTAGTTCTTGTAGCCTGTTGTCCTTTGTATGAAGAAAAAATTCAATTCTAACATTCGTGAGAAATCGGTACTTAACCAGCTTCCAGCTGTGTCTCCATACTCTTCTTCCAGAATGTCACTTCTGAATCTTTCATCTGTTTAAACTAAAAAGGTTCAACTCTGTCTATCTCTACTCATTTTTCATAATTCTCATTCCTGGAATCTGTCTAGTTGCTCTGTTCTGGACTTCTATCATTGCTATGTTTTTTGTTGTTTTTGGAATATGGAGTTCAGCTTAACACACACCCCAAGTGAGGCCTCCACACCTCGCAATTTATATCCCAACATCCTATTAGCTTTCTATTAGCCACTGTCTGGATACAAATAGTGATCAGTCCACTATGACTCCTAGGTCCTGCATTTCACTTCAGTTTTGGCATTGCTTAATTTTGATTCATATATTTAGTTACTGATTTTTGATTGTTGGATTTTCTGACTATTAGCCTCTTTTTCATTTTATGTACTGTCTCTCTGTTTACAAATTGGATTTGTTTGCTTGAAGTTATGCTTTTTGACAAAACTTAATTTTGCTCATTTTTTTCTGGCATTGTCTTTTTTGTGATTCCCTATTTTTTAATAAAAAAATTCCGGAAATATAAAGAAGCCTTATTTTTTGTCCTTTGGAAAAGAGGTTTTTATGTGTTTATTCTTCTCATCTTTAAAGTGCATTTTTTATTAACTTTTTGAACTTGCCTTATCCCCAGTTTTGGGACTGTGCAGGCCGGAGGCTGCCATTCGAGTTTGGGGTAAGGCTCTCTGGGCTCAGGCCTATCCAGTGGGCTTAGACCTGTAAATAGGGCAGGTCTGGGATTTTTTTCTTCTGTTCTAAACTGCTGCTTTTTTGTACTTAATTGTGACAGGATTTATAGCAGAGAAAGAGGCTAAGGCCACTGATTTACCATAATCCGAGATATTATATATTTACACTCAACTGAAAGTATAAAATCAAACTTTTAATGTAGGACTTCTCAATTCTTTCTTCAAAGAAATTAAAACCGCTTCATGCAGGACAGAAATAATACCATTTCCCACATATTGAAATAATCCACAGTCTAAATTGACATTTCCATTTAAAAACACTAGATTACTTCTACCTTTACTTTCTGGTTATTTCAAAAAATTTGACAGAAGGTAATTCAAAATGCAGCATCATGTTTAGTGTTCCCGGCACATGTCTCTCCTCTTTTTTGATAACTACTTTGGCTCTCTGTAGTGGTACATATTAAGATGAAATTCTTGATGGTTGCCTACAGAATAGTCAATGGGTGTACACATCATTTCTCTCTCTCTCTCTCTCTCTCTCTCTATATATATATATATATATATGTATATATATAGAAACGTCTGTCTGTATGTCTGCCTGCATTTCACGAGAGAATTACTTAACGGATTTAGATTAGGTTTTTTTTCTATAATTTGCTTGAATATTCTGGTTAATTTTGCGACTTCTCTCATTGCACAATGTATCATAATTCGCTTGTGGTACTGATTTATTTGCAGAGACAGGGAGGGGGACAGGGCCCTACTGACTCACGTGCCAGCCTCAGGCTGTTCCCTATGTCCGCTTAGCTAGCAAATGAGAACTTAATGGATTTAGATCTGTTTTTTTCTATATTTTTCTTGAGCATTCTGGTTGATTTTGCAACTTCTGTCATCGCACTAAGAATCATAGTTCGTTTGCAGGAGTGAAATATTTGCACTAATCCGAGACAGAAGCTGCGAGCTAAGGGGAGGGGGAAGCATGACGTCAGGAGTAGGGAGGCAGGCAGGGCCCACCTCACTGTCCTGTTTCACTACTACGCTGGCAGAGCCGCAGGGGATGGCTAGTATTGTATATGAAGACACTTGTGAGGTAGCATTGTGCCTTCTCAACCATTTGGGTCTGCTAGTGAACAACATCTGGTGATGCCACCTCTGCATGGTATCAAATCTTAGTCCAGACTCTTTCATGTGTAGCTCCTAGCCAGATGGGAATTAGCTACCCATCTCCCTTCAAAATTCTGAATTCCTCAATGTGTTTCAGAAGTGTTTAAAGTCTCTCTTATTTGGCGAATTTCTATCTAACTTCTATTAGCTGTTAGGTATTTGTAATCTAGTAATTATAAATAACTTGTATTTTTGTTCTTCACTTGTGATGGTCAATTTTGTATCCTTGTCCAGTTACATTTTTTCCCTAACAGTCTCCAAGGCTCAATTATGTTGACCCTTTCTGTAAGTTGCTTTGGATAAAAGCATCATCTAAAAAAATTAACACAAATGTGTTTTCCAAATGTCTGCCTGAGTGTTCCTTTTTTGTTCCCATATGTCAAAAAGCTGTAGGTGAGATTAATTGGCAACCCTAAATTGGCCCAGTATGACAAACTGCACTGCTTGAGAATTTTCTCCAGTCTTGCACCATTCCTTAAAACTTTGTAGATAAACAGATTTTTTCAATTCAGTTCAGTTCGATTTTTAAATAGCACTCTTCAATGAGTACAGGCTCAGAGTGCTGTAATGAGTCAAACAGGTAAAATGTAATTTCAAGTGGATAAATGGATGGACTTCCCTAAATAATAAAAAAGGGATTGGAAAAATATAAAAAAAATATAAAATCTGAATATGACCTTGTGTCCTTTTAAATACACATAATCATTTTCATAACAAAAAGCACACATCTTAACATAATGGAATAGCTCAAGACAGAATGCAGTGTGATCCTAAATATATTAAACACTAGAACAGCAAAATGCCCGTTTACAATGGTAAGTCCATCTGTTTCAATCACATTGTGCATTTAGGAAACTCTGTTCACTGGACATGCTAATTGTGTGTCTAATTGCCTTCGTTGATTGAACATTCTAGCCATTATATTCATCCATCTTTGTGGCTCTTGTTGCCTTTGTGAATCAGACATTGCACCCTCTTGTGGACTTCAGATGGCATTATGCCTGGCCACAGACAAATTCGCTTTAAACCTATATAGAATGTTGCAAAGTAACAGATGACAATGCCAGTTCTCAACATCTGCAGTGGTCAGAGTCCAACTGATGCATTCTCTTTCTACAACATTTTCTGAATTTAAAGTTTTTCACCACTAGTAAGTTTAAACAACCAGAATTTAGATATTTGATAGATAGCCTGATCTGCCCACAGTGGACAGAAAGCATCATTGGTCAATTTTTCCTTAAATATTTGAAATCACCTAAAAGCATACTGTAGTTCAAAAAGACAAAATGCGATTCACCAGTATGTTAGGTGATGGAAAAAATAATACAATAACAAAAGTGTGCCATACACCCCATGCATGACCCCGTAATAAATAGCCTTGAGGTCACACAGTAGTATGAACAATGAGTGAGTGAACTTGAAAACATTCATAGTTCAAACTTGCTCATATAAAACAAATACCATTTTTAATTCTCTGGAATATAGTCATTTATTTAACTTTTTTTATTAGCTGGCTTGCAAGTTACTCTTGTCAAGATTATTTATTTTAATTATACTTGGCAGTAAATTAGAAGTACTGTTCAAGGGTTCAGTTTAACATGCACACGGTTAAAGATTGCAGTATAATCTGTGCTCAGGCCGTACCTATTAAGCAGAACTTGGACATATCTTGTTAATTAGCATTTTATGAAAAATCTGCCAATTGATCAGCTCATTTTATTATAAGCTTGCAAAGAAATCAAAGCAGCATGAGATAAGAGATAACAAATGAACCTGAACCATTACAGGGCACACTCACTTACCTGACCAACATGTCTCTGGGATGTAGGAGAAAGATAAACTGCATATTTAAAATCTACACATGCAGTGACTGGGAAGCAGTTTGAAACCAGAACAGTGAGGGGAAACACTACATCAAAGTGTTAAATGTTGAAACATTACACTCAAAAACTCACTCCAGTCCATCACAAGGCCCATTCAGGCACACTGGGCAAACTCTGAACTCCTATTTAATGTTTGTGATGTGAGAGGAAATCTAAAGAAGTACCTGGAAAACAGACTCACACAGGCGTGGGGAGAATATGTAACGTCCACACAGATGGCACCTGGATGCAGGATTCAGTCCTATAACACTAGATCCATGAGGCAGCAGTTCTAACCACTGTGCCACCATTGACTGTAATATATTTCTTTTCAAGAAATGCACCATTTTTTCCACTTTCTAAACTAATCTGTCAAGCTCACAGTCATACAGAGACAAATACAAGGTAGAAGCCACCTCTAAAAAGTACAAGTACATCCATTTGTTTTTTGCCTTTACTTTTTCCTATTAGTGATTATAAGTGGAAAGCCTATTTTGGCAGCATTTAGTAGAAGGAAAAAGGTTATTTCTGTATGCAATGCATGAAGATTTGACACATCCTCCTTATTAATCATTCTTTGCAGTTTGTTTTTTTTTTACTTTGTTACTTGTGAACAGGTAGACATGCAATAATCTAACTCAAGTCTTGAATGTGAAAATAAATCAAAAAGATACACACAAGTACAACTGCATCACTCACTGTATGTCTGGTTTTAGAGTGAATGGTTTACTTATGCATCAAATTTCATTACTACATACTGAAAACAAAAACTAGATGTCATATGGTACAACGTAATACGAGCAATCACTGCCAGAGCATAATTCCATTTTCTCTAACAAAATTTACCTCAATTTTGAAGAGGTTCATATTTAGGTTGGACCATGTTAAATTTTATTAGACTTTATCTTCAAAAGCTATGCATTTCTAAAGTAGTTAAGCAGGTACTGAGGTGTAGGTACTTTAAAGAGAGCAAATATTAAAGACCATGTTAAAGTAAACAAAAGAAAGGGCATGGGCCAAGTCCGGAATCAGATGTGTTGCATGTAATCTTAAAGAGACACACACTATACAGACTAAAACCTAGTCCTATGATACTCGGACTTTAGGGACTTTCAAAACTAGACTTGATGATACTTTGGAAAATTTAGTCGATAGGACTGGTGAGGGCTGGGGTGGCACGATGGCGCAGTGGTAGCGCTGCTGCCTCGCGGTAAGGAGACCTGGGTTTGCTTTGTGGGTCCTCTCTGCGTGTAGTTTGCATGTTCTCCCCGTGTCTGCGTGGGCTTCCTCCTGGTGCTCCAGTTTCCTCCCAGAGTCCAAAGACATGCAGATTAGGTGCATTGGTGATCCTAAATTGTCCCTAGTGTGTGCTTGGTGTGTGGGTGTGTGTGCCCTGTGGTGGGCTGGCACCCTGCCCAGGGTTTGTTCCCTGCCTTGCGCCCTGTGTTGGCTGGGATTGGCTCCAGCAGACCCCCATGACCCTGTAGTTTGGATATAGTGGGTTGGATGGATGGATGGATGGATGGATGGATGGATGGATGGATGGATGGATGGATGGAGGACTGGTGAGCTTTGTTGGGCTGAATGGCCTGCCCTCGTCTAGATTGTTTTAATGTTCTAAATTTAATTTACACTACCTAATAATTAGAGAGACAAGGTGGCACTTTGGAAGATGTAACATCTTAAGGGTGTCCAGATTCTGGTTCGATACCTGTGCTTGTTTCTGTCCTGCATGTTTTGTGTTTCCTGCCATACTCCAATGGCATGCTCTAGACAAACTATCCTAGATTGAGCCAAGGTAACTGAGAATGTTTTGCATATGAACCGGCATTCCATTAACATCTAGTTTCTGCCTAGCATAGATATTGAAACTTGTATTCTGTGGCCCAGTGAAAGAAAATGACACTTCATAAAACAGACTGAGGCATGATCAATAATAATAATAATAGTTCTTGCATTGTAGGTTAACTTGTAACTACATTTACTGGCTTCATAATATGCAGTTACATTCTTGAGTATGTTTTAATGTGTATCAGTATTGACTTCTTACATCAGGTCACCTGAGATAGTGTTATTCATTTCCTTTCTGTAATGTTTTATTTGATTAAAGAAGTAAATGGACTTAGTAATCATTAGATATTTCCTTTTACTTGGTCCTTAGAGTTTTTTTTTATCTAATTGAGGGATTGATGGAAACTTGTCTGCGGTTGTTGAATGAAAGCCTGGTGGTTCCTATTTTGCTACCTATTTCCCCCATAGAAGGTAACTCAATATTATTCAGTACCATTAACTTTCAAATTACACTACATCTCTTCTCAACACCTAGATCCAATAAAAACAACTAATTTCTGTGAATTCAAAATTAGAAATTAAAATAATTTGATTTGTAATTAACCTGAGTTCACATCCCGGGTCCTTCCTGTGTGAAGTTTGCATGTTTTCCCTTTATGCAAGTGGGATTCCTTGGGGTACTCTGTTTCCTCATACAGTCCAAAGACATGCAAGATTAGATGGATTGGCAATGCTAAATTGGCCCCTAAGACAGGTATAAGGTAGGAGCCACCTCTAAAAAGTACAAGTATATCCATTTGTTTTTTGCCGCTACTTTTTCCTGTTAGTGATTATAAATGGAAAGCCTATTTTGGCACCATTTAATAGAAGGGAAAAGGTTATTTCTGTATGTAATGCATGAAGATTTAACACATCCTCCTTATTAATTATTCTGTGCAGTTTTTTATTACTGAACAGGTACATATGCAATAATGTAACACAAGTCTTGAATGTGAAAATAAATCAAAAAGATACACACAAGTACAACTGCATCACTCACTGTATGTCTGGTTTTAGAGTGAATGGTTTATTTATGCATCAAATCTCATTACTACATACTAAGACTGAAATTTTTATTTTTCTGATCAAATTTTCATTTTTAGCCCTTGACTGAATTATCCTTAACTCTTTGAGGGCTGAATATTTTTTCCAAAAAGCACACAACGCAATGGTTTCACACATTAATCAACATAAAACATCTGTTATTGCGTGCTGTGGCTGCTGTCGGCGTGTCTGACAGTAGCGGCTGCACTGGGGTGGCTTAATGGACAGCAGGAATGCGTGGGGGGCCGGCTGCCTGGCTGTCAGCGCGTGGCAGTGCAACACAATCTGGTTTGTACTTTTGGACATCATAAGTGGTGGTCCGGCCAGGCGAACGTTGCTGTAGGCACATCAGCTACACAAATATGTTCAGCACCACAATCAGCTGGGGACCGATCTGCTGATGCTGGAATGTCAGTTTTGTTTTCAATCTCCATCTCAAGATCACTTGAGATCCGATAAGTCAGAGTTTGATTCAGCGATAACACACAAAAAGTCATCTCTTGCCAGATGTCGATGCCATTTTAGAGGTTGTTTGCTCTTTACTATTCGTGAACACTCATGGAATCGAGGTGAAATTGGCAAAGCTAACTCTTCTTCTAGCAAAGAGGGTCAAACCAAAACGTAATGGCAAGTTCTGTCACGGTTGTCCGCTTGTTACTGTCCTCTACACCTGAATTTAGACAAATGTTGACATCTGCCCTGAAAGAGTTAATGTACAAATATTAAATTACAGAGAGAGTAAAAGATGTGTGTTCCACACTAACTCTATGAGATAATAGTATGATACAAAATATGCACTTAGAAAAAAATAAGATTTACTACAGATTAAAAGCAGTATAGATAAAATCTCAGAAAATTGGCTAGCTATGCTGGGGAACAAGTGGCTAGGATATGAACAGGCCAGCAGCTATATTTACATTTACATTTGTTTGCTTAGCAGATGCTTTGATCCAAAATGACTTACAAAAAAGGTAACATGATTACACATTTAAAACAATTAAAGATGGAATGGGGTCATGCTGCAACAAGAACTGGTATGGAGTATTGAGTAGGCTTATTCTGGGTTGAGGCTGATTTGGATTATTCACTGAATCAGGAAGGTCATTCTGTACCATGAAGTCCCATTGGTCCATGAAGTGTGACAATAACTGGTCTATCTCTCTATCTCTCTCTTTCTCTCTCACTTTTCCATTCCATGGGGAAGAGAAGACCGTGTCTCTCAGTGGTTAAATTCTAAAGCCAAGCAGGAGCAAAGACCCAGACCAAACCATCTGGTAGTTCAACCAGAAGGCTAGTTTTTGGGCCAATTACACAGCAATATGAGCCTAAAAGGCCTGTATAATGGCCTACCTATGTACTGTCATGTCCCTTTTGGCCTCATTAACAGCCAATGCATAGCTGGTCACTATGCTACTGTAATACTAGAATACGCTCTAAATCCATAGTACAGGCATATTCCCAAAAGGTCCAGTACACCTATCTGCTATAATTATGGCTTGACGCTATATTAGTAGACTACACACATAAAATACCTCTGTTTAGTTACATATTTACACTATTTGCACTGCTGTTTTTTTTTCTTTTGCAGCAGGTCAGTTTTGTTTTTGCTAGTAGGATTCCAAAAGGAAAAAGGAAGGCATTTAATTGTACTGTAGTACATTATCTCATTCCACAATGTAAGGATAAGTAAAGTGATGGCAAAAAGCAGTAGATGGTGAAGAATCAAATCTTCATCTTCTTCCTCTTAAACATTTCCCACTTCAAAGTGGATTTGATGTGTTTGATTAACATTCTCCAAACAGCTTGGTCCTGCACTTCCTCACCAGTCAAACCCTTTTCTTTCAGATCTTCTTTTACTTCGTCCATCCACCTCCGCTTTGGCCTCCCCAGCTTTCTCTTCCCCTGTACTTCCATTCCCATCACTAATTTGACCATACATTCATTGTCACTTCAACCTTCTTTCCTGTACTTTATTAGATATCTCTCCTACTTGTTGTATCTCTGAAATTTCATTTCTTATTTTGTCCTTTTTTGTAACTCCACACATCCATCTCAACATTCTTATTTTTGCCACATCTAACTTCTTATGTGCTCCCTTTACTGCCCATGTCTCAGCTCCATACATCATTGCTGGCCTTACCACTGTCTTAAAACCTTACCTTTAACCTTCATTTTAATTAATTAATTACACAATACTCCTGATACCTTCTTCCAATTGCTCCATACACACTGCACTCTGTGGGTTGTCTCTGGATCTAGTTTTCCATCTTGGGCTACAATTCATCCTAGATACTCTTTTCAATAGCTCTCCCTGCAGGCTAATTTCTGAATCCTGATTATCATTAAACCTTCTATTTATCCTCAACCCACTATCTTCCAAAGCCCTTCTCCATTCTTCCAGCTTTCTCTCTACTTCCACTTCTCTGGTGGCTACACAACACAATGTCACAATGTCATCAGTAAAAAACATGCAACATGGGGATTGGTCTTATCCCATGAGTCAACACATCGATGATCAATTCAAAGACGAAAGGACTTAAAGAAGATCCCTGGTGCAGACTTGGCCTAACTGCAATCTTGACTGTTACTGCAATACTGCTTTTAACCAGAGTCCTCACTCTCTTATACATATCCTGGACAATCCTCACATACTTCTGTGGTTCTCCTTTCTCTCTCATGCACCTCCAGACCTCTTGACCATGGGACTCTATCATAAGCCTAATGGAGATCAATAAACACCATATGCAATCCTTTCTGTTTTTCTCAATGCTTCTCAATCACTTGTCTCAATGCAAAGACTGCATCAGTTGTTCCTCTCCCTGTAATAAAACTAAACTGCTTCTCCCATATGGTGGTCCCTTCCCTAAGCCTTCTCTCTATAACTTTCCCAAATTTTCATTATGTGTGATATTAGCTTTATCAGCTTTATAAATGGGTACAATCACACTGTTTTCTCCACTACTCTTGTATTCTGTACTGTTCATAGAGCTTCTGCATTAGGTCCCACATCACATCTACACCCTGTTCTCCTTCACTCTTCCACACTTCTGCTGGTATTTTATCCAGTCCAGTTGCTTTTTCATTTTTTCAGTGCCTTGTAAAATTCCTCCATCCTTATTCTTGGTACTAGCCCTTCATTTGATACTCTATCCCCAGTTATTACCCTTAGGTCCATCTATTCTTGATCCTAACATGTCTACTCAAGCAAACACCTTGTTCGTCTTTCATCTCTTTTATCTAAAAGTCCAAAAATCCTGTGGAGCAATAGTGCCAGACAGCTTCCATGACACTACAATAACAAAACAACCAAGTAAAACTTGCTAAACCCTTGCATTTGAGAATAAGAATAGACTGGTCGGGTCATATCTGCTCTACTCACTAGGGTATGGTCCCTCAGTGTCCATTCATAATACAGTGTTGCAGGTTCTGAAACTCGCCTCATAGGCTTTCTCTTTCTCTCTATCTTTGACACTTTTCTTGAAAACTGAAATGTGTTTTAGGACAGGCTGCACCTGTGTCATTACAATGGTTTACACTCGAACATTTGATAATGTCAGCAAGTCTTTAAAAAAATGATGATCTTCTAAAAGTGGGGTTGGCTCTAACTTATACTAAAAGCCTACTTCTGGTATGCCCACAACTGTACAAGTCAGAAATCTTAGAAATTCCTATAGATGTTACATATCAGAGATCTGTCAAATGTGGCCTTCTTAACTTAGATCCTTAGGCAACAAGTTATTTATTAATTTTAGTAGTACTTTTTTGTATAACTAGATTTTTGTATTGATAACTTAAACATGGCTGCAACCTCATAAGCTTAATGCATTGATTACTTGTCCTTCTATTTTACTCATTTACAGTAGGTGAATCTGATTATATGGATGACTTACAGGAACTTAATATCAGTATTCCTTTTGAAATAAAAAAAAAACATTGCATTTATTCATGTAAAATAAATTCTACTATGGCAGTAAAATGTATTTTGCTTACCCAGCATTATGAACAGCCAGTAGCTTGGAAGGTCAGACTGAAGATTTAGTTCACAATTTCACTAATCTAATTTAAACAACTCTTAATGCTGTAGTCCAAGTTAGAGCAATAAATATGAGCTTCACTAAGTACATTCTTTGGTTAAATGATGATGTTTGGAGTCTCAGGAGGAACTGTAGGCAGGATGAAAGCAAATGCTGATCAACAAATTTAAGGTGGCTTTTTCATTGCAATAAGAAGTTGCAAAGAGAATATAATTCATACTAGTGAAAATTACTTTCTTAGTTTGACATTAAATATTGCTCTAAACTAAGATTTTGTTTAATACTATAGACATGACAGAAAGTCCCATTAAGAATGCAATTACTGATTCTACTAATCTGTATGAGTAGCTTTTAACTTTAATTAGGTAAACGTCAGTATTAAACATCAGATTTTCCCAATTATATAGCGTAATGAATGAACAAAATTTAAGCTCAAGTGTTAGTTTTCATAGTCAAAGAAATTAATACTTAAAGGGTAGTTCAAAACAAAAGTCAAAGAGCCAACTAGGTTCACTTTTAATAATAATAATAATAATACATTTTATTTATATTGCGCCTTTCATTTTTCAAAGATATAAATTCCTAGTAATCAACAGTAAAAAGCTAAGCCAAAATTAGAATTCAAAGTACGTTTCTAAGGTTAATAATCAAACAAAATCCTACAGTAGATTGGTTTAGTGCTTCTGTTGTGTATTCAAAGTCTGAAGATGAGTGAGTGTGTGCTGCCTTCTTTTATAAGGCTGGTGCGATGATGCCATAGGTCATGGCCTACATGACAAGCAATGGGATTGCTGCAACAAACAACAAGGTGGTGATAAATTAGGAGAGCAATAAAACAGTCTGGACAGTATATCAGTTAAAATTCTACATGCAGTATAGACTGTTTACCAGTATACAAACGTTTTTAAACACATTTACACATGAAACATATTCTTTCCAAAAATGTGAAAATCAGTGCATATGATAAAAGGCGGTAAATGTGATTTTCTTTTGGTATATTAATGTCTTAAAGGTCAAATCTTTGCGCCCGGATTTGCATGTGAACAGTGTGAACTGGTCTCTCTCAGAATATTACTAAGAGAGCTGTGTGGTTCAGCCTGATTAGTGAGTTGATGTTATCTCCAGCTCCTGTGTCTCTGCATTGGCCAGCAAGAAGAAAATACAGAAAACAGAGTGAGAAAGAAGCTCTTCAAGTTTGGGAGATAAATACCTGCTATCAAATCCACTTGAGTACCAGTGATTTTCAACATATAACAGGCTTGCCTGTGTGCCCAACTAATCATTAATACATATGCCATTTACTCCCTTTTGTGGCATGTCACACTTGCACTTTCTCTTTAGCTATGTCACCAAAGACAAGCTGACCATTCACACCAAACCCAAACTGACCAATCATATTTCTTAGACAGACTAAACACAAATACCTTAGTGCTTTATTATATAGTAGATTTGTAGTTCATTATTAAATGTATTAGTTTCCTATTTATTTAATGTGCAGAGATACAACCAATATTTAAAAAGTCAGCCTTCACTTTATGGCCAATATTTTATCTGAAAAGCATCAACCCTGGAGTTTGAGGTTTCCAAAGATTTTTAGGACCCTATGTAGCTGCACAGTAGTTCTTATAACTCTGATTTGATAGGAAAGCATAGGTAAGGTTAGAATGTCCCAATGGGTTACATAAAAACCAGTCCCAGAAAGAGAGAAAAAAATGAAACTGTGTGACTTAATAATTAGGGGGATTAAGACTAGGGTGTCGTACTATGTTAGCCATTATGAATGTAGTGAGAAGTCAAGCAAAATGACACCTTTTATTGGCTAACTGAAAAGGTTACAATATGAAAGCTTACATGTTGAGGATTAAGAAAAAAAGCATTTCTCTAGAGAATCTCATATTGTGTGTAGCGTTCCAGGTGCATAGGTAGGAGACTTTCCTGGAAATGTGGATAGGCTCTTGATCCTTTTCCGTGTTGGAAAAAATGATATACATAAAGACAGGCTGTCAGATCTGCAGTCCAAATATAAAGAGAGCTGCCAACCTAAGGAGCAAAAATGGCAATGTAAACTCTGAAGTTCTGCGCTGTGCTACGTGCCAATCAAGGTAAGATTAAAGAGATTATAAGGTTTAATATGTGGCTCAAATCTTGATGTAGGATAGAAGAACATAAGTTTATAAAAGGACATTGAGATTCAATCTGCAACAGATGGGACTTGTTCCACTCTCACTAACACCTGCCAAGTGAGCCTTGGGGTAGTTATTACTGAGCAGCTATCATACTCTGACATTTCAACTGTTTATCATTCATGAAAATAACATCTGCAGACCTTATCTGACTAAGTATGCAGCACAGCTTCTTGTCCAGACTTTTGGTCTTGACACATTAGGGCAATTCAGTGCAATCCAGAGGACTCTAATGTGCTGTCAAACTACTGCAGATGGTCCAAAATGCAGAGGCCCCTTTTGAATTCAACCAACCAAGACAGGCACATGTCACTTCTCTATTCAGGTCGCTACATTGGCTCCCTGGGTCAACAAAAATGAATTTCATATCATTGATGTGTGCCTACAGATTAGCCAATGGGACATCACCTGTGAATACAAAGACATTGGTGGGGTGCAGTGCTCATTCGCTCCCACTCAGGTCTGTAAATTTTGTCTGTGATGTCACCTCTTAACCTCTGGAATCAAATCTCAATCCACACTCTTCATATGTAGCTCCTACTTGGTGGAACGAGCTACCCAACTCCATCCGAAATGCTAACTTCCTCAATGTGTTTAAGAAGCGATTGAAAACCCTTCTGTTCTGTGACTATCTGTTAAACTGTTAATATTTTTTGTTCTGTAGATGTCTTTCATATGGTTAATTGTTCATTTTTGTTATGCTATCTTTATAGCTCTTCAGTTGTAGTGAGAAACGTTTCTAACCTGTCCTGCTTCACTTGTTCAAAACAGTCCGTAGACTGATGTTACTAGATTACATTGACCTCCGTTGTAATCTGCTTTGGATAAAAGTGTCTGGTAAGTAAATAAATGTAAATGTGATGGGTTACATTTGAACAGAAGGACTACCAATGTATTGGAGAGATGTAGGAGTAGGTTATTTGAGGGTTGTTTTTGAACATAATGAGGGGAAAAGACCACCTAGATTTAGTATTCTGTGATAATCAGCACAAAATTTAAGGGGTCAAAGTGATTGAATCATTTGGATTAGTGCTAATAATATAATAGATTTCGCAATGTTTTGGCAGAGTACATATTCTAAAACAAAAACAGTTAAATTACATTTTAGTAGGGCAAAGCCTCAGTAAGATAAATTGGGATAAGCTTTTATGTGTGGAAGCAGTTGAAGAGATATGGGTCAGGTTTAAAAGTGTTTTATATACAATGCAGGACAAGTTTATACTAAAATTTAGAAACAGTAAGAAATTAAGTAAATACTAAGTTGGATAAATAAGGAGCTAAAAGGGAAGTTACAAAGGAAAAAGCAGCTGTTTAAGGCATATTAGACTAAGACTAAGAGTAATGGATATTAAGAAGGCTAAAAGTAAGTCCCAGAGAAATATTGCAGAAAAGAAGAAAGGTGACCCAAGGAGAGTCTTTCAAAATTTTAGTAGTAAAAGAATAGTCGAGAAGAAGATGAAGAGTATTAGGAACAGTAATGGTGATTGAGAATATATAGACAGTGAAATAGCAATTGCTTTGAACTTGCACTTTATTGAAGTTTATACATGTGAAGAAGTTGATAACCTCTCAAACATAAAAGAGACTACTAAAGAGGTATTTAATGACTTAGAAAGTGTAGAGGGGGAAGTACTGCTTAGATTAAATAGGCTGAAAACAACCAAATCACTGGAAAAAGAGAACATTTAAGGAAGATCTCTTAACACTGGGAAAATTCCTATTGACCGGAGGCTACCAGATATTATCCCACTGTATAGAAAGAGTGATCATGCTAACTACCTGTTGGCCAGTAAGTTTAACATGCATCACAGGAAAATTATTTGGAGCAATCATTAAGGAAAACATCAAGCAATGCATGTCTTGAACAGAAGTATTAGAAAATACTCAACATGGGTTCAGACAGGGAAGGTCGTGCTTCACCAACAGGCTGGAATTCTATGAAGAAACAACAAAAGGAAACAATCAGGGAGGTGCATATAATGCTATTTATCTTGACTTTCAGAAGGCTTTTGATAAAACACCACATAAAAGGTTTGTGGTCAAATTAACAGAAGTGGGAATTCTGTAGGTGGCTACAAAAGTGGCTCAAATGCGGGAAGAAAAGGGTTATGGGGAGAGGAACTTTTTCAGAATTAGGTAATGTTAAAAGTGGTATCCCTTAGGGTTCAGTGGTTGGACTGCTGCTCTTTTTAATATGCATAAATGATCTGGACAAGAATATGATCAATAAGCTGGTTAAGTGTTGAGATGATACCAATCTAGATAGAAAGGCAGATGATGTAGACTCTGCCTAATTGTTACAGAGGGACTGGATAACATATGTTGGATTTCAACACAAAATAAGAGGTCTGAACCTTTAAAGTACACCTTATGAGCAGGACCTAGGAGTCATAGAGGACTCAATATTAAAGTGTATTATGTTGTAAATCATGATGCATTGAGTCTAAATCAAGGCAGGTTATGTTTAAGGTTATATAATGCACTAGTGAGTCCTTACCTGGAGTATTGTATTTAATTGTGGTCTCCATATTACAAAAGAAACTGCACTGGAGAAAGTCCAGAAAAGAGCAAGTAGGCAGATTCTGGGACTGTAAGGTATGAGCTAAGCAGCAAGACTGAAGGAATTTAACATTTTCAGCTTTATACAAACACAATGAAAAGGAATTATTATTAAAGAAAAGAATTAGTACAGTGGACATCAATTCTTACTTTAAAATAAAATTTTCAACAAGAACACGGGGACACTTTTGAAGACCTGTTAAGGGCATATATTTTGTAAAAATGTTAGAAAGTTTTTCTTCATGCAAAGAACCATATATACATGGAAAAAAATCAAGTAGTGTGGTAAAGAGTAGGATTTTAGGAACCTTCAAATCTTGACTTAATGTTAGTTTAGACAGTCTAGGTAATTAGGATGGTTCAGCTTGTTGGAGTACGTGGCTTGTTCTTATAATAATATTTCTACTGTTCTGATAATTACATGAATTCATTTAAATTAGTTATTTGAAAGGTTAAGTTCTGAGATTTATGAGTACTGAGAACTATAACAAACAACATTCATATGAATAGATATATAGAGAAAAGCCAAGCAAAATGACACCTTTTATTGGCTAACTAAAAAGATTACAATATGCAGGCTTTCGAGGCAACTCAGGCCCCTTCTTCAGGCAAGATGTAATACAGAAACTGGAGTTCCCTGTGTTTATATTCACACTCTAGAACAAGAAACAACATTGGTAAATCTTTAAATGAGAAATTTTAAATGTAAAAAGTTAATAGATTCATTCAGGCTAGGTTTAATTTAACAAGAGAGAGAAGAACAATGTATGGTCAAGACCTTTGGATAAGATAACTGTCCAACAAAGTCTTTTGAAGTTTTTAATGAGTTTTTCAAAACAATGTGGGTCTGTAGACAGGTTGTCTGTCATTCTGAGAGATGTAAACAATCCTCATATCTGGCCATAAAACTCTTGTCTTTATTCAATCCATGTTGTAAAGTATTAAATTTTAGCATGAGTTTAACTTCCCATTCTTTTCTCTCTTGCTGTGTTCTGAAGTTGTCCATAAGCACTGTGACCTTAAAGTCCTTCTCACAGTGTCCATGGCTGTTGAAGTGGGCTGCCACAGGAACATCTGTGTTGCCATGTTTAATGTGGAACTTGTGTAAATTCATTCTCTGGCGGAGTGTTTGTCCAGTTTCTCCCACATAGAATGCAGTGGGCCTGAGTTGCCTCGAAAGCTTGCATATTGTAATCTTTTTAGCTAGCCAATAAAAGGTGTCATTTTGCTTGGCTTTTCTCTACATTCATAATGGCTAACACGGTACAACACCCTAGTACTATGAAGAGATATGTAATTTAACAGCTTTATTTTCAATCTGCTGGATCTTAGTTCAGCTTTAGACGGTTTACTATCTTGTCTTGACGGACCATCTCAAAGATTGCACATATATCTCTGGCACAGCACTACCTTCATTAAGAACAATAGTTTGTTTCTGTTGATAGGACTTCTTTTATAGTGCCAGTTACCAGTGATGAGCCTCAAGATTTGTATTTCCTTTTTTCTATTTAATTTTTTATGTAATTAACGATAAATCTGACATATTCAAAATTTGGCACTAAATAACCCAGAAATCAAATTATGAGTAGCTATGGGCAACATACATTATGTGACTTTCTCACGTGTGTTGACATTAGAGGATCAGGTGCCCTTAAACAATCTTGCACAATTACATGGGTAAGTCTTCTTTTAGACTTAAACAAATCTATTAAAGGCACAAACATGCAGTGCTGGCAGGAATTTCTCAATGTTTTTTCTTTGAAGACCCAATCTTGTGGTGATGGATTTGAGGAGGCCCAGACCCCTCATAGACCCAGTGATCATCAAAGGTGACTGTGTGCAGATGGTGCAGACCTATAAATATCTGGGAGTGCAGCTGGATGATAAATTAGAATGGACTGCCAATACTGATGCTCTGTGCAAGAAAGGACAGAGCCGACTATACTTCCTTAGAAGGCTGGCGACCTTCAACATCTGCAATAAGATGCTGCAGATGTTCTATCAGACAGTTGTGGCGAGCGCCCTCTTCTACGCAGTGGTGTGCTGGGGAGGCAGAATTAAGAGGAAAGACGCCTCACGTCTGGACAAACTGGTGAGGAAGGCAAGCTCTATTGTTGGCATGGAGCTGGACAGTTTAACATCTGTGGCAGAGCGAAGGGCGCTCAGCAGGCTCCTATCAATTATGGAGAATCCACTGCATCCACTTAATAGTGTCATCTCCAGACAGAAGAGCAGCTTCAGCGACTGACTGCTGTCACTGTCCTGCTCCACTGACAGATTGAGGAGATCGTTCATCCCCCAAACTATGCGACTATTTAATTCCACCCGGAGGGGTAAACGTTAACATTTAACATTATACATAGTTATTGTCTGTTTTTCACCTGCATTATTATCATTCTTTAATTTAATATTATTTATTGTATCAGTATGCTGCTGCTGAAGAATGTGAATTTCCCATTGGGATTAATAAAGTATCTATCTATCTATCTATCTATCTATCTATCTATCTATCTATCTATCTATCTATCTATCTATCTATCTATCTATCTATCTATCTATCTATCTATCTATCTATCTATCTATCTATCTATCTATCTCTAGATAGAAACATATTTGTCCCTGGGGGAAATTTAGCTTTTTACAGAAAACTCAACCAGTCTAACCTCCTTCCTGTCCACAAACATTTCAAAATTATGCTTGCAAAAGCATAAACAACAGAGTTACCTCCTATTTGGTCAATGGGACTTGAAATGCAGAATCAGCTCCCACACTTAAACTGAACCCAACAGTGCCCTTATTTTTTGTGACATATCAAAAAATCATCAAGAGCCAGTAACTTGGATCATGCTAGAACATACTGCATCTCAAACCTTTCAAGTAGTGACTTTATAACTTTCAACAACATTCTCACAAATGTTTGGGAGCTGGCAAGTCAGGCTAAGCTTACATAGTGTACATCTCCTATTAAAACAAGGAATCTTCCTTAAAATTGCACTTGGCTCTTAACAACCTATCTTGTAATTGTATATGTCGGGCTGAGGCAGCTTTTGCCAATTACACATTTTTTATTAACTTCTACAGGTTTTTTTGTTTTTATCATTTCTGAAGTTACCTGTAATACAATTATGTACAATAGATGCTATATAAATAAAAATAATGAATTTAATAACTAATGTTAAATTGTTGATTGCAGTAAGATACAAAATAAATCACCAAATATTTTTTCTTTCTCAACACTTTGGTGTAATGATCCCATTTCAGCCCTATGTATTTGCTCTTTTTGGTCCCTGACAGCAGTGTCATCCTGGGGTCATTGTTTTGTTGTATTTCATCTGGAGAAAATAATGTTTAAAGTTTAGGGCAGCTACAATGAATCTGGTAATGGAAACAAAAGAGGAAGGAAGTAGTTGACAATTAATAATTTCCTTGGAATACAAGGACAGACTTCTGACCACAGTTAAGGCTTTGTTCTTGTGCCATTGCCTGTGGACCATTTTTACTTGTCAAGTATTTAACAGGGAAAAACATGCTATTTACAGCATGAGTGTTACATAATGTGACATAAATTGACAGGTGTTTGAAATATTACAAGTAAAACAACACTTTATAGCCAGTAAGTGCACAAGTATCTTGCAGCTGATTTACCACTGTGTTCATGCTTAACTGGTTTTTGAACATTACTTCTCGGTTTGTGGGATTTTATTTCATTATTAAAAATTTGTGCTCTAGTACTTTTAAAGTAATTTGTTAAATGATCAATTTGAATAAAATGATATTAGTATATTTAATTGCTTCTCTTTATTTTTTTAATAACAAGCGTCCTGGATTCTACAATATGTCACTGACATTTTTAAAGTTCTCAAACACAAAAACCTTTAGTCTTGAAAGCTATAAGAGATTTTTAACATGCAGCTTGGAAGAACTGCCAAGCAAATGTTATGCCTAGGCCATAAAACCTTAAATTATAAAGTCCTCTATTACTGTCAAAGTATAATGAAAGCTGCTGACATTAAGTTCATGAAAAGTAGAAGATATGACTCTGGTGAGAGCCTTTGAAACTCTGTGCCATATCACCACCTGGGCACCATCTGCAGCAGATAACCAATGGTGAGCTTCAGTAGCTTCATTTTAGTTCTGCTCTTAATAACCTTGATATGCATAGAATTAGCATTCTCTTCAGTGAATCTGCAATCATACGGTTGTTTGTATGGAACAAATATGCAGGCTATGATTTATTACAATAGCTTTATTAACTGAATAGCTTTATTAACTTTATTAATTCAAAAGAATATCATAATGGCACAGTGCACTTAGGTACAATCTCGTAAGTGCTCAAATTGCTGGCCTTGTGTACTCACAACTGTAAACCTACTTTTGCCCATCTGTTGTGATGTGAGATTTTGCATATACTGTAAGTTGATAAATATTTTGTATGTCTTTACTTGTAACTTAGGCAAAGCAATGTAATATTAGTGTTACATTAGTGAGAAGCATTCATGTTTACAATCAAACCCCCCAAACATGAACTGAAAAAGACAATACAATGAAGAGCGCAGCTCGGCAGCCATATTGAGACAGGCATGTGGCCTGTTCTGAAGAAAGCTGACCACAAATGATGCCTTAACTAGAGACATTTTAAGTAACTAACAAGTCTGTGCCGCCTGAAACTACACATCACCATTTTATCAGGTTGTATGGTTGCCAATATTCAAATGTACTTTGCATTTTGTTATTATTTATGAATATTATCAATAATATATTATTTAAATTGTAACTTAACTCCTGCTTGTCTTTTACTACACCTAATTGCCTGAGGTTATGCATGTAGAAGGGAAGGTGGGGAGAAGTTATATGGTACAATACCTTATAAACAGTGGTAAGTCTGTGAGATTTGAGGCATTCTGACAAAGGCTACATATTAATAATACAAAAGGGGAAAGTAGAGCAAAATATTACTCTACCACTACGAAACACCATCCCTGTATATCTTTCTTACCTAAATGTTCATTATTTATTATATCTTTTATTTAGTACTTGTTCATTATTATTCTTATCTAAATTTAATTCCTTTTCCTTTGCATGTGACTACTTCTTTGACATGTTGGAAAACACTTTGAGCTACATCCTTTGAATGAAAATGTACTATAGAAATAAATGTTGTTGCTGATGATGAAACAGGTAAATTTTAATTTGCTTACGAGCAAATTTGCAAATGCAAAATTCCATTTAGAATTTTTTGGGATTTTAGAGTTGTGTTTCAGATGGAAAACAAAAAATATTACTTCCTAAAGCATTTTTCATAAATTTGTTTTATCTGTGTTCTTTTCTGTAGCTGTGTAAAGCATATAATCTGTAACACACTTTCAAAATTAAATCTATTTATGTGTCTCATTTATACCACCATGGAGAAACATAGTACAGCTTTTTACAATGTAAAATACTGCCTATTTTCCACACAAAGTCACACCAAAATGCATATTGCTGTGTTTTTTCCCAAATTGCACATTACTATGCTTTTTCACCTGCAAAAGGCAAAACACATCATCTATATATATCAATCACCTTATCATATTTGATATGCACACATCTGCAGATTTTATTTTTACTAGAGATTTACTAAATGACAAGCAGACACATGTGGGCAGAATGCATGAAAATCTTCCAGAGAGGAGCTCAATGGCTTTCTTCTTGGGCAAATTTTCAAATTTTGTTGGAAGTAAAATGCAACTTATTTCATAATTCTTCCACCATGCGAACTACAGAGATTTGCTGTGAGTTCAATTTCCAGTCAATTGCGCTATCACTAGAGACAAGTGTCATCAGTTTAAGCTACCCATCCTAAGAAAATGAGATAAATTATTTTGATTCTGGTTAAATTTGCAGATGATACCAAGCTAGGTGGATTGTCAGATAATCTGGAATCAATTGAATCATTACAGTGGGACTTGCACAGCGTACAATCTTGTGCCAGATGAAATTTAATGTCAGTAAAGTATTAAATATAGGAAGCAAAAATGTTAGGTTTAGTAATTCACTTAGATGTCACCTTTTATGCACATTTCAACTAACTGGAAAATTCAAAAAAGTAGGTTTAAAAAGGAAATGGTCAATAATGCTAAGTAAAACAGATAAGCACAATATAGAAATTAATGTTGTTAAACCAGGTAAATAAAATAGTCAAAAACTACAAAAAATGTGAACTTATGCTTAGAAATGAGTTGAACACTTCTTATCATATCAGTCATGTCACAAAGCATGAAGTAAAAGTTGAGTTGAAGTACACGCTACCCCATTTTGAAGCACCTTTTTTCAATTGAATTCCATTTAATATAATTTTATTGTCCCAAGAGGGAAATATAGCTTGTCAGCAGGTTTTGCAGAGAGACCATGGTGTACTGTGAAAAACACATCACAAAGAACACAGCCATCAAACATAAATTTACAAATAAATACAGTATAATAGAGCAGTGAGCACTTATGGTGAAACATTAGATCAAACATATTAGACATAAAAAAATTAAACTGACATTTAAACTTGACTAATGAAGGATGCTGATACTAGCTGTTGATCTCATTATTTAAGCCCGTGGATGTTTCTTAAAATTGGACTTATTTAGAAGTTTAAAAAAATGAAAGAATATTTGAACCAGTTTATCCTTGGAACCTTGAAACTGTAACCTGATAGCAACAACTAAAATTGAGAAACTAGTGGCTGAGACCTGACTGGCAAAATCCACTCTGCTTTCCATAATTATTAATTAACGGTGAGATTTGACTCTTGATACTTTATTTTCTTTCTTTTTGCTCCATTTTACAAATAGATTTCTTTTTATACTGTAATGAAATTAGAAATTGGGTGAAGCTCGACATCAGAGCTCACAAGGACAGGGCAAAGATCAAGAAGACATAATGAATAGAAATGAGTTTTATATATGGAACCCACCAATTTCTTTCTTAACCATTCCTCCAGATTTACTGGAATTTCATCATTAGTTTAACCTGGTGTTGCAGTAATGCAATGCTGTTGTCTATGAACATGCTGGCAGTTAGTTCAACATTTTGGGTGTTGCTGTGGTCTGTAAGTGTGGTGTGTGGCCTTTTTTGTTAAAGTTAAGGCACTGAGGAGTTACTAAGGTCAGAGTTACAAATGTATATGGCACTAAATTTATTGCTCCTATGATCAGGGTTACAAAATTTATGTTTAGAAAAATCTATGGTTTGGAACGGTGCACATAATAATTACATGTGGACTAGAGCAATGTTTGATGTTTTTGTGTGCTGAACTTGTATAATGGTGTGACTAAGCATATTTTTGCCTGATTTCATTCTATAGGTTACTATTCCTCCCTTGCCACATACTATGTACATATAGTCCTAGATCTTTGTGCCCTTGCGCTCTCTTTGCACCTGTGTAAATTTTTATGTTTGGGGACAGTAGCTGCTAAACCTCTTCTTGTCCGAACAACTCTGATTTGAAGAACTAACTTTTACAGTCTGATTTGTCTGGAGCTGGCTGCATCACAAATAAATGAAGCATTCAGTGACTCCATTCACAAGAGATGATACTGCTTTCTGGATTGGTGAGACAGGTGGGTGAGTTGTGCTATTTACATTTGTTTCATATATCTGGTGTAATGACTTTCTATTGACTTTATAAAAAAAAATCTGATCACAAAAAACACCTACTGTGCAAATAATACATGTAAAAAAATCAGCTATTCAAAAAATAGTACATATAAGAAAGAGGTGAGTGGGCATACTTAAAGCAATAGTCTATCCAAAAATTATTTTTTTAATCGGTTACTTACCATGTGTTATTTGCATTGATGGCCAAGAAAAATATTCAGTGTCATGTGTTAATAGAGGACACAGATCACAAAGTGTATGATATGAAGGACTTCAGTGGGGGCTCAGGGGAAGTGCCAATCGAAGGTGTACCATATTGAGTTTCCAAAACAGCATCTCTCAGTATCCAAACCAAAAAAAGGGCGGAGTGGGAATGCAAAAAGCTTCAGAGAGTGAGAGTGAGCTACATAAGTAGTCCCCCTTGGTGTCCATAATGCAGCCAGTGAGAGAATCCAAGGCACTCTGCCAGTTAGGGAATCCACAGCACATGATAAATGAGTTATATAAACTGCACAACTTGGTGTGCAGAGAAGGCGCCCTTTAATTTTTGTAATCGGTGCCCCCTCAGGTGATGGTGCCTTAGGCCGGATTTATACTTCACGCGACGTGATGCATGCTGCAGCGGACACTCCTGCAACGCAAGTGTTGTAGTGTTTATACTTGCATGTGTACTTTGCGTAAATCTGGAGGAATTCACCAGGTGGTAGTGCAAGATATTATCACGGTGAGAACAGGTTCGGCTTCGTGGGTTGCGAATTGCCTAGAACACCCATTAAATTCCGATGACACCTTACCACAATATCTCTGAAAAGGATGTTTTATTGATTAAATCCATCAGTCCAGGGATTTGTCCATTTCAGCTAGCATTGGGCACAAAGCAGAAACAATCCCTGGACAAGGCATCAGCTCATCGGAAGGTGAATACAAGCACTCACATACACTAGCGTAATTTTAGTGTAACCAAATCTGCATATCTTTGGAAGGAAACCGGAGCACACTAAGGAAACCCAGCAGGAAAACATGTAAACTCCAAGGAATATCAGCGACGTGACTCCCTGCAAGACAGCAGCGCTAACGCTCTGCCACCGTGTAACCCCCATGTGTGTAATTATTAATAGTATTCATTATTTAAACAAAATGAACGATTTATCTGTAACATGTAACATACATACTTTAATGCATTTCATCATGAAAGTGATATCAAGTATAAGTCTAAGGATTCTAAATGTGCAGAGAGTTAGAATATCATACATTTAATGTGCTTGATGTGGAAACCCTAGAAAAAAAGACAGTACAGAAGACGGTATGTGAGACTTTTAAAATGTATCGTGTCATTACGATCGGGAATATGCGACGCTTGAATATAAAAGCACCACGAATACATCTGTATGTCGGCATTTTGCTTCACCACATCGAACAATTCATCAAACATCGAAGCATGCACACCGATCTCATAGGATCCGCAAAGCTTTCTGTCACATGTAGATAGTAAACATAGACTCTGACATCACATTCCAACTTTTAGCACACTGCGCCCCCCGACTTTTTGCAGGTACTGGAACTACGCACGCGTCGCGTTAATTTCTGAGGACCTGCTCAGAGGACGCATCAAATGAACGCTGAGAACGCGTGGCAGCCATGATGCGGGCGCGTACGCGTTCTGAGCGTAAAGTATAAACGAGCTCTTAGGAGGCCATGTAATTGATTGACTGTCTCTGCTCATGGGAAGCAAATACTAAACAGCAAACAATATTAAAACATGAAAAAAATCTAAAGTTACTAATGTAGCATTATCAACATGTCATTTATTCAGTTGTACGCTTACAACATCAAAAACATATGGATTTTTTGCTAAAATACTGTAAGTAGTTATAAAGCGTGCTCGAACTTCATCAGGCTTTTTGAAATGAAGATCTCCTTCTCCCCATCATTCACTGATTAAGTATCCTGTCTTCTATTGATAAGCTCAATCCTTTCAGGACAGAGCCCACCGTTTCCTGTACACACACCACACACTATGTGGGGCCCTTGACTGAAGGATCAGTGGGGAGAGTGGCCCATCTAATGCTGCTTCATGAATCATCAAAATACTGTCATTGACAGTCACCTGTTGTAATAATTTTCCATTAATGATCAGAGAAATTGCTTCAAGACAATAGCAGTCAGTGACACAAAAGAGAAAAAAATGAAAGCATGAAGAAGCAGCTTGTGCTGCATTTGCAGGTACATTTAGAAATCTAAAGAAGAAGATTCTGCTTAGGACTTTAGTTTGGCTAAGGGCAGAACTGTGTCTGGATAATCAAGCTTATTACAAAAGAAGATTTACTAAGCTAGATGAAGGGACAAAGCCTTAGAGACTAATGCAAGAACTAAAAAACAGAAGGATGATAGAAATCCCATAGAAGTTGGGGGATATTTATTTACAACATTAAAAAATAATTATCAATGAAATACTAGGGCAATCCTAAAAGAAATTAATCAATCAGAATATATAAGAAACTGAGTCTTACAATATTTTGTTATTATTGGAGCATCACTCCTTTTTGATACTCACTGTATTTTAGCTGGCACCACTAAGTAGCCATGGCCTAGAATGGAAGGAATGGCAGAAACGTCCACAGGATTGGACCTTCTTAAGGATGTCGTATTATAAATGGCACCATATTAGTATGAATACTGGGCTATGAAGTTAACTAAACACTCTCAGGTAGTAAAGATCTCAGAAAACAAGTAAGATGCAATATTTTAAAATGCACAGGATAAATATCAAACTAACATCATAGAAGTTAGTCCAGTTTTATAAATAATACAATTTGTGCGTTCACAAATTTGTCAGCTCATAAAATCAGTTATGAGTGAAAAGGATGCAGAAAAATTGCAAGTCTTTGTAAAAAAATTAATTGACCTACATGAAAGTACTCACAGGAAATGCTGGGAACAAATGCAGATGTTTTCTAACAAGTTAATAAAACACAGCCAGCTTCGTGCTTTGCTGTTACACATTAAAGCTGGAAATAAAACAAACTGTTTATATTCCGTTTACCATTGTTTCTGCCTGTCACAAATAAAATGGCACTAATGGGGAACAAATAGTACAAATTTTACATAACTGCTGGAATGGATTTACTGTCTGGTTAAATGCCAAAATCAACTTTACCACTTTCATTGCCTTTTTTAATTACAAATTTATAATTAAATATATACAGTATATATATATATATATATATATATATATATATATATATATATATATATATATATTTATATTTATATCTGGTGGTGGTAATTCCTCGCCGATTTGCAGGGTAGTGCTTTATGCTAATGTCTCTTTTCTTTAAGCATATACAGTTGTGCTTGAAAGTTTGTGAACCCTGTAGATTATTTTCTATATTTCTGCATAAATATGACCTAAAACATCATCAGATTTTCACTCAAGTCCTAAAAGTAGATAAAGAGAAACCAGTTAAACAAATGAAACAAAAATATTATACTTGGTCATTTATTTATTGAGGAAAATGATCGAATATTACATACTGTATTTGTGAGTGGCAAAAGTATGTGAACCTGTAGGATTACCAGTTAGTTTGAAGGTGAAATTAGAGTCAGGTGTTTTCAATCAATGGGATGACAATCAGGTGTGAATGGGTACCCTGTGTTATTTCAAGAACAGGGATCTATCAAAGTCTGCTCTTCACAACACGTTTGTGGAAGTGTATCATGGCACGAACAAAGGAGATTTCTGAGGACCTCAGAAAAAGAGTTGTTGATGCTCATCAGGCTGGAAAAGGTTACAAAACCATCTCTAATGAGTTTGGACTCCACCGATCCACAGTCAGACAGACTGTGTACAAATGAAGGAAATTCAAGACCATTGTTACCCTCCCCAGGAGTGGTCGACCAACAAAGATCACTCCAAGAGCAAGGCGTGTAATAGTCGGCAAGGTCACAAACGACCCCAGGGTAACTTCTAAGCAACTGAAGGCCTCTCTCACATTGGCTCCATCATGAGTCCACCATGAGGAGAACACTGAACAACAATGGTGTGCATGGCAGGGTTGCAAGGAGAAAGCCACTGCTCTCCAAAGAAAACATTGCTGCTCGTCTGCAGTTTGCTAAAGATCACGTGGACAAACCAGAAGGCTATTGGAAGAATGTTTTGTGGACGGATGAGACCAAAATAGAACTTTTTGGTTTAAATGAAAAGCGTTACGTTTGGAGAAAGGAAAACACTGCGTTCCAGCAAAAGAACCTTATCCCATCTATGAAACATGATGGTGGTAGTATCATGGTTTGGGCCTGTTTTGCTGCATCTGGGCCAGGACGGCTTGCCTTCATTGATGGAACAATGAATTCTGAATTATATCAGAGAATTCTAAAGGAAAATGTCAGGATATCTGTTAATGAACTGAATCTCAAGAGAAGGTTGGTCATGCAGCAAGACAATGACCCTAAGCACACAAGTCGTTCTACCAAAGAATGGTTAAAGAAGAATAACCGTATAAGGTCTCTCTTCTGTTATGTCCCCATCTTCAACTTCTTCTATAGATGATACCTATACTTATACAATACATATTTAGGTGGCATGAGAACTTCACTGTTTTTCCATCCATACATCCATTTATCAGTTAGTATAGAGTCCAATCCATTCAGTTTAAGACAGCACTTGTCAAAACCTCAGAAAAAGAAATTAACGCCACCCAATCACAACCTTTAAATTGTATACTCCACAACAATGTACATGCAGGTTTAATGACATGCTCAGAGTTGGGGTGAGTCTTTTTGAGTGGCAATGTAGAAGTTTAAAATCAATTTCTCTTAAAACAAATGATAAAATGGATAGTTCTTGCTATTCACCTTTGGTTGTTGGATTCCAAACTTGATACTGTTTAAAGCTTCTTTTTCTTTGTTTTGCAGTTTGCCTTTCAGCTTCAATAAAAGTTTACATTCTGATGGGCACTTTCTCAGCACAAATTTACAGAGACACTCAACTCAATTCAACTTCTACTGTCATTCATCCACACACATAGTATATGGTTGAATGAAATTTCATCCCTTACAGTCCCCGGTGGATGGGCAAACCAACATACATTTAACATACACCATAACATTACCAAAACCAGAGCAACAATACAATGTAACAAAACAAAAGATGCAATACCATACAACCCTAACAATGCTTAATATCCATAGTAAAGTCCAGAGTGTAAAGTGTCAGTACATAATAAAGGGAATGTTATAGGCATAAAGTACTGGGTGATATGTAGGAATTCTGACAAATGGGGGGAAGGAGCTGTTATAGGACCTGGCCGTGCTGGTCCTAATGCTGTGGTATTTCTACCTGACAGAAGGATGTAAAACTGTATGTGTGATTAGTGAGAAACATCTTCCACAAAAGGTTGAAGGCTCTATGCAGGCAAAAATGTCCTGGATCAAGGAGAGGGAGACCCCTATGATCCTATGATCCTCTCAGCTGTCCTCACTATGTGCTGCAGAATCTTGCGTTTGTGGGTTTTGCTGTTCCCAAACCACACAGTGATGCAGTTTGTCAGGATGCTCTCTATAGTTTGTCTGTAAAAGATGGTATGTAAGAATGAATTATGACAAAATAATTTGCTTAATTCTCCACAGAAAAAAGGTGTTGTTGTGCCATCTTGACAAAACAGTTGGTGTTGATTTTCCAGGAAAGGTCATCAGAAATATACACACCAAGAAACTTGTTGCTAATAATAATAATAATAATATTAATAAATTTTATTTATATTGTGCTTTATATTTTAGCAATCTCAAAGTGCTACAGAGTAAAAATAAAATAATAAAACAAGAAAATCTATTTATACTTTAACAAAATATCTTTCTAAAAAGATGAGTTTTTAGATTCCGTTTAAAAACATCAGTCGACTGTGGGGATCTCAGGTAGTTAGGGAGGGCATTTCACAGTCTCGACGCCACAGATGAAAAAGCCCTATCACCCATACTGCGAAGCTTGGTTCTAGGGACTTGGAGAGTGTCAGTGTTTACAGAGCGGAGGGTGCGTGAGGAGGTATGAGGTGTAAGGAGTTCCTGTAAGTAAAGGGGGGCATGTCCATAAATGCACTGATGGGTGAGGAGAACGACTTTGTACTTTATTCTGAGTGGAACAGGGAGCCAGTGAAGGGTTTTCAGGATTGGGGTGATATGGTCATGCTTTCGCACCCTCATCAGGATCCTGGCAGCGCTATTCTGAATATACTGGAGTCTCTGAATACTCTTGCCAGGAATCCCGATGAGGGGCGCATTACAGTAATCCAGCCTGGAGTAGACAAAGACATGGACGAGCTTTTCTGCATCTGCCAGGGTGAGAGTTGGGTGGAGTTTAGCGATGTTCTTGAGGTTTTTCTGACTTTCTCCACAGCACAGCCATTGATGAGCAGTAAGGAATAGTCAGCTGGTGTTCTCCTGAAATCGACAAGCATTTTTTTTGCCTTATTGACATTTAGAGACAGACTATTTTCACTACACAACCTCACCAGATGTAAAACCTTCTCTCTGTAGGCTATGTCATCATCGCTGTTGATGAGGCCCACTACGGTTGTATTATCTGCAGATTTGTTGATGATATTGGACTCAGACTTGGAGGTGCAATCATGGGTGAACAGTGTGAACAATAGTGGGCCCAGCATGCAGCCTTGGGGGTGACTGTGCTTGGCTTGATTTGCTGTAGAATATTGGACTAATATTATGCACAATACAGTAAATGCCTGCATCAAGTTACAATAAAATAAAATCTGAAATCAGAACAACTTTATTCATCCAGAAGGAAATTACTTACAACTTTAGAAACAGACAAAGGCACAAGTAACATGAAGAGGAAATATAAGAAATAAAAATGTAAAGTAAAATAGAATATAAATATAAAAAACACAATAAATCCTCATTCACTATGCTCTACAGGTACGTGGTGAATTAAACAGAATAATTACAGTACTGTACATCCGAGTCTCTTACAAAATCCCTAGATTACTAAACAGTAATAGCACACTAATACACCTGGCAATTCCTTTTGATAGATAGATAGATAGATAGATAGATAGATAGATAGATAGATAGATAGATAGATAGATAGATAGATAGATAGATAGATAGATAGATAGATAGATAGATAGATAGATAGATAGATAGATAGAAATCAGCATGCATTACACTGACCTCAGAGAAGACCATTTCACTACTATAAGATGGTAGTTAATGCTTATGACTTTCTCTTGCAGGAGTGAACACACTCTTATACATAAAACTTAAATAATAAAGATTTATTTTTGTGCATTGGCCAATACAAACTGAAAATGTTATTCTTCCTATGGAATCTTATTATTAAATTGCTGCATGTTTGAGTTATTTTTTTATCACAGCATCTCTTTAAACTAATGTTGCTTTACTTACCAGAAACAATTTTGTTTCATCTTTTATATTTCAACAAAGAAATGTCTCAATATGTTATTTCAGCTGGCTAGCTGCTAATTGCTCTTCTTTCTGTGCGTGTATGGTAGTGATTGACCTTCTCATGCTATTTAATGTGTAAGCAAATAAGAAACCTGTTATAATAATTGTTCAAAAATAAATTAAGTTGACTAAAAATAAATCACTTATTGTCAAGAAACTAAAATACACATGGTTTTATTTAGATGCAGTACTGCAAAACTCATTATGATTTTTTTTAGTAATCCTAGCTTTAAAATCCTATATTCCCTTTAATGTTTCCAGCCATCCATTTTCCAACCCGCTGAATCCGAACACAGGGTCACGGGGGTCTGCTGGAGCCAATCCCAGCCAACACAGGGCACAAGGCAGGAACCAATCCCGGGCAGGGTGCCAACCCACCGCAGGACACACACAAACACACCCACACACCAAGCACACACTAGGGCCAATTTAGAATCACCAATCCACCTGACCTGCATGTCTTTGGACTGTGGGAGGAAACCGGAGCGCCCGGAGGAAACCCACGCAGACACGGGGAGAACATGCAAACTCCACACAGGGAGGACCCGGGAAGCGAACCCAGGTCCCCAGATCTCCCAACTGCGAGGCAGCAGCGCTACCCACTGCGCCACCGTGCCGCCCCCCTTTAATGTTTTCTTTTCTTAATTCCTTTCATAAAAGAGTGTGGTGGCTCTGAGGCTAAGGATCTGCGCTGGTATCCCGAAGGTTGCCGGTTCGAATCCCTGTCACTGCCAAAAGAGATCCTACTCTGCTGGGCCCTTGAGCAAGGCCCTTAACCTTCAATTGCTCCAGAGGTGCTGTACAATGGCTGACCCTACACTCTGACCCCAAGGGGTATGCGGAAAAACTAACAAATTCCTAATACAAGAAATTGTATAAGGCGAAATAAAAACAAAAAGAGGGGCAACCAACATAAATTGTATGTTAACACTAACCAGGATTTAGTCTTAAATGATCTACTCCGGATGTCTTCTTTTGCAAGAACATATTTGAAGAAAAACTTTTGAACAATTTTGATGAGGAAAGGCCAATTAGCTTAACATACTGCGGTTCATTTTTCACTAAAGGTTTCCAAGTTAGGGTTTTTCTCGCACAGTCCAAAGACAGGCCAGTTAGGTGAACTGGTGTTGCTAAACTCTCCTAACGTGCATGCATTATAGAATTTTGATCAAATATTTTAAATTAATACATAATAATATTTACAATTTAATATAAGCATATACTTAAATGAAGCTGTAACAATGGATTATTAAAAACATAAGGACTAAAGGGTTAACTAAATGCATCTTACAGCCTGGACACGTAAGGCTTTTGCCTCATCTTAGGGGAGCCACCAAGATAGCTGCTAAGGTTAAAATGAAGTAGATGTGTAATGAACACCCCTTTAAAAATTGAGGAAAAACTAGTGAGAAAGTTCAAACACTCCTATTATGAAGCAGTGATAAGATCAATGGGCAAGGTGGGAGGGTGCAGTGGAGTGGAATATCTCCTGAACTGACATCTGTTAGGCATAACCCCAGAACATTAAATTCTTGACCGAGACTGTCTACGATGTCTTCTTCTTGACCGTAGACCAACAACTTCACTGAGAGCAGATGTGATCCTTTCTTCACTGTCCTCAAAGCAGGTTGTCCTCATCGAGCTGACGTTTTTCTAGGAGTACCGCATTGAGGAAGGTGCAATAACAGAAGTGTACCAAGAGCTGGTGGAGCAGTGCGAGAGGCAAGGCTGGATGGCTCACTGTAAGCTCATTGAAGTAAAATGCAAGGGTTTTGCCAGCATGTCACTCTGCAGAATCTACACACTAATTGGCATCGCTAAGGCTGGTAAGAGAAAGTCAGCAAGATTATTGCGGAAGCTGCTGGATCAGGAGGGGTGATCCGTGGGTGAGTACTGTTGGGGGCAAGCACGGGCCTGATCAACCCTGGCTGGGTCACAATGGTGAGGATGGATGATGTTGAAAGGCCCAAAACACCAGATGACCCATCACTGTTGATGTGTCCATGTGCCACTGCAGGATATACCTCAGAATCACATTATTATTTACTCTGCATCATTTTAATGAACTTCTGTAGGCAGCAGTAAAGTTCAATCGATATCCAGTGTCACTGTGGCCTGTGTATTCAATAAGCTTTGCACTCATATACGTACACTATCTGATTATGAAATATTTTTTCTTTCTTGTAAAATATATATGTTATTTTAGTTATTTTTCTTACTATGCTACAATGCATGAGTTTCCTTTCTGCATCTTTATATATAATACACTACGGTGGCTGTTCGTTTGTCTGTCCAAGATTTTAAATCACCTGTAGCTCACAAACCGTTTGACCTATTGACCTGAAATTTGGTACACATATACTACGTGACCTCTAATATCCACTTTCGGGGTGATGATTAACCTCCAAGATTATTCTTCTTTTTATTCTTATTTTATGTTATTGTAGAATCAGCTCTCAGCAGCAGCGAATGCGTACAGGCACCGTTCTTACCCCTACCACCTTCTCCGTCACTTCCCCTTCCCCTACCTCTTCATATCTTGAATCATTCTTGAGGCAGATTGAAGACTTAAGTGCCAGCTTAAGTGAAAAATTAAAGGAAACGTAAGTAATTGCAACACAAACACTGACATAATCAGTTTTAATGTGAAAAGATGGAAATGAAAGAGAAGAAGCGGGCCGCTAGGGTGGAGAAAAGAAGAGCTGCTCAGGAAGCAGCAAGCACATCAATCTCTGAGCAAACAAATGCTATTGAAGAGGATGAAAACTACAAGTCAAGTGTATTCACTGCACGTTATCAGGCAGTGCGTCATTATTGGTATTATATATTATAGATTCTTGATTTTTGCTTTCTCCAATATGCTTGATCAGTCTGTGAGAACATATTTCTTGGGTTCTGCCACGATAAACACAGAAAAAATTCTTTGTTTCCTGAAATGACTAGTAAAAGCTCCCAGTGACACTCTGATTGGATTACTGCCCCAAAACAATATCTTTTTTAAAGTTATAAAAAAAATCACTACATCCTGGTATTTTAAAACCCAAAAACTGCTAGACCGCAGACAAACTGTAGCACCACAACTGCTGACCTGTTCACCCAGGTAACTTTGTATTGCAGCCATCCACCACCTTCCACCCTCCATAATCCTGTTTGCTATGAGAACATCAGGAGAAGATAACAGCTGGATTACCGAGATCTCCAGGAATGAGGGAAAGAGAGAGAGAAGGAAGAGAACTGTAATCACTGCAGCTCTAGTCATTCTAATGAATTCCAAAATGGGTTTCCCCAAGGTGAGCCTGGCATTGACTTTAAAATTGTTATTCATGTTGTGATTTATTTTTATGTATTTATTTGTTTATTTATTTATTTTTTGCCGCAGTGTTAGCACAAGCACCTTTCCACAGTGCATTTCCCAACATCAAACCTGCTCCATTCATAGATCTGATTGCTTCATGCTGTAGTTTCCCAAGGGGAGTAAAAATGAAAAAGTTAAACAATATAAGCGTTTAGGATGATTTCATACAGGGAATGCTGTGACTGATGAGATTTTCTAATATTTTTAATTTAAAATCTTGATAAATTTCTACTTGGTGTAGATGTTACACACCCAAATGTAATGGCTTATGCCTGTGTAATTATAATCAAGCTCCTATAACTCCGTACTAAACACATACTCTTTCTCCTTGTTTAAGATATCACAAGTTGAGTTGAATTTCTATTCTTATTTTTAATAAGCCACATTTCTCGATGATGAATAAGCACTTTCCTGAGGCTTTGTAAGTGTTAGTAACACCAATGGGAGCCTCTTTTAAGGTCTTGTTACATTGGAATAAATGAATAGTAGATGTATTTTTTCAGTACCTAAACTAAAGTGTTTTTCTAATTCATTTTAAAATACAGTGTGCTACATTGGCGAAATCTAGAGAAAAAATAAATAGGCATAACAGAAACAGGAAAAACTTTGTCACTACAAGTTTTACATTCATTTTTGAGCTGATCAGATTTATTGTTTGTTTTACAGATTGTAACATGATGATCTTAATGCTAAATAAGTTGGGTCATGTTCTTGTGACACTTAGTCGGGTTTTATTTCATCTCCTCTAAATCTTCATGTATTTATCTTCATTAGTGTTCTGCAAAAGACAGCTTGGCTGCCTGTAAAGAAATATATGACATAAATGGGATAGAACAGTTGCCCCATGTAAAAACACTCCCAGATGTCCTGTATTATATTTTTAATGCTTCTACTACAAAAATAATTAAATCGTTTCTTTACAATGGACACAAACATGTCAATGTAAAGAGTCTTATCTTCTGAAATATTACATTTTAAACAAACTAACAGCTGAGGATGGTGATGTGAGCCAGGAACATAAAGAGTACCTTACGTTTTTAGACAGACCAAACCATCCATCTGAATTTTAAGCATTTCTTAAATGAGAAATAAAAATTAATAATACTAAGAAAAGGTATACATTTAGAATATAAGAAATATACATAGGGTGGAGCGGTCAGGAAACTCTTTACACGTATATTGTATACTACATAGGTTGAATTTATAATAAAAGCCTACTACATTTTGTCTTTAGGGACTGTTATGGAATGGACAGTGTTGGCTCCACAAAGTGAAGGGGCTAGTTGAAGAAAGTATAATGCAAAGTCAATTTAAAGCATTATAATGTAAAATAAGTAAAAAGTATTGCTTAAAATGAAAATCAATCCTGAAATTCCTCTTCACTTACCATATTTGTCTTCTCTGCTGTCTGCCTTTAAGCGATCTTCTCACAGTTCTGGCAGGGTAGGAGAGCATTACTCCTTGCAGCTGTCTTCATTTACTCCTGACGCTGACCTTAAGATATCAATATGGTTAATATTTAATGTGGCAAGATAGATACCTAGATTTAATTCCATCTTTTACCTTACCCACATGATTCAGTTATCGGGATATACACACATATTTTGCTGCAGTTTCATATTTGAAAATAGGTTTTATTATATAAATGTTTTTAATCTAAACGTTTTGACATATCTCCACTTTTTTGTTTCTAGGATTGCATGATTTATTAGTAAAACATTATAACATATGCCAGAGTGAAAGGATTAATGACAGATGTGTAACATTTTTCTCACATCATCTTCCAAGTGCCGTTTTCTCCCAAGAGATACCTTCGGGGTAATATTGACTCTGATATTTTTGTATTCTGTGCATGAACATACCTGTGTGATTTAAAATAATAAATTTGCTGACCACTAAGAAATACTAGAGTTTCCTTAAATTAGTCAGTGCCTTTAGCAGAATACTTTCATCTTAAAATTGTTTTTTACAAGTTGCTCCGCTCCAACTTGAAGAAATGTCATGTTTTGGTTCTTGTGTAAATTAAGTTTCATCTTACATTGTCTAATACTTGATAAAGGTTTTCAGATTGCTGGGATTCAGTTAGTGCTGTAGCAGCTTAAATCAGTTTTTTTTCTAGTTTTTCTTCTAAGAAGTCATGTATTATTTCAGTTATAGATTGATATGCAGTCTAATTAGAAAAAATTTAAATGTCAGATGAGCGAACATCCTTATCCAAATGAACAAAAGACAGCAAAGTTGAAGAAGCAAAAAAAGTTAAAACCAAACTAGAATTCCACACGCCTGTGCAAGTGTTAGTCTCTCACAACTGTTCTCTAATTTTAGCAAAGTCCAGATGCTTGCTTAATGCAAGTGGTCATCTTATATATCATGACTGCTGTGTTGTCACATAGCATCTTATAGCCCAAACACACAAAATGGCAACAGCCATGAAAAAAACAATTACACAAAATGGCAACACAACTTACCAATATAATAAATACAATAAATAAATTGCTCAAAACATTTAACAAAATTAGATAAAATAATTCCTATTTCCTAATGTCAAGGAGGAGCTTGGCATTATTTTGTGCAAGTCAACAACCAACAGCTTGTCCATTGAAGGGTCCACTTCTTCTTAAAAACTAACCAATTATGCTTATTTTTGGAGTATGGGAGTAAACTAATAAATGGTTAGAATTGTGTGCAACCCACATTCATGGCAACTATTCTGAGTATTATTTTAAATCTTCACTGTAAACTTTAGCCTTAATTATGACTGATGTTCCCTTCCCAATTTGTTATGAGATTTGATTCTACTGAGTGCAGTTTCTAACATGACACAGAAATAGAAGCAGGCAGGTTGTGATGGTGGTGTAACAGTCATTCTAATAGTCATTAAAAGAAGTTGATCTGGGTTTGATTCCTAGCCATTGCACTGTACTTTTTCATTATTTAGAGATGCCCCTCACTATTTTTATCATGACTCAGTGCCGGGAACGTATTGTCTCTGGAGTTATTTGTTGCAATTTTGGGACATGAGAAAAACAAAAATAAATAATGGATCATCACCCTATAGTTTTTAATGACAGTCTTTGCACCCGGGTTGGCATCAAGACATTATACACCTTGGACTTTTAGTTATGCTCCAGCTTTAATGAAAATATGTGCAGGTTTTTGTTTTTTTCCCCCAGAATTAACAAACATACACTGCATACAGACATCAGCTCAACTTTATTTATATAATTTTGACACTCTAGAGCAGCGGTTCTCAAACTGGGGTCCGCAGCCCCGAAGTGGTTTCGGTGGGACCGTGAGAAATGATTGCATATTTATACTATTTATATTTTTAGAATTATTAACCTTTACCATCCAAGGGGAAGTAAATGACTGAGCTCTGTCGTTACCCCCACCACCTAGACCCGACCACTAATCCATTATTCGCTGCCACCGCATTGTTTTCCCACCGTTATCGCTTGGCACAAACCAGCACTTATTATTTTTATCATAATCAAAAATTACCGATTCTTTCGTAGAATCAAAACACTCGCAAACAGTTTTCGTATATTTTAGAAGCAAATAAGAGCGCTGAAGGTGGATACTGATAATCAACAAACAACATATTTTACATTTTTTGCGTTTTTAAGTGGTGAAATTGCCTGCTCAACGCAAATGGTTAAGGCAAAGCAGATGCATCCATCCCATTAAAATTTTAACTTAAATTTAATAACTAACATGTACGTAATATTTTCTGAATAAATAATTGTTTGTCAAAAAATGTTTTATTCACAGCAGCCTGTACCTATGCAGTGCCGTGCAGTGGGTATGTGGCACCTTTGTGCAAAGTATTTGGCACCCCCAATTTTCTTGAAATAATATTGATTTTTTAATTTCTAATAAAAGGGTCTGCGAGCCATCGAACAATTTTTAAAGGGACCACCACGCAAGAAATTCTAAAGAAGTTTGAGAACCTCTGTTCTAGAGTCTTACCAATTTTCACTCAGGGCAGAGATACATTGATGGCAAAGAAGTGAGACACACAATAGATCATTTGAAATAAAAGAAACTGGGGTAGTATTTGGGAGTGATATGGACACTGAAGAAAATGAATTGGTGTTTGTTGGAGAAAATACCAATATTCAGAAATCTCGATCATATTGGCTAGAGAAGGATCATGCCTGAGTAGGGGAATTATACCTGTCAAAAAAAAAAAAAACTACAGAAGAAAGGGAAGATAAGAAGTAGATTGATTATGATGTAGCTAACTTTTGGATCAGAAAATGTAACACAAACTATAACACAATTTAAATCCATGTTTCCAAAGTAAAAAGTCTCTCAATCCATTTTCACTATATTTTAGTATTCCTTGTTATATCTATATATATAATTCACTAAGTCCATGGCAAGCAAGACGCACGCAAGACAGCCACGCCCGCCAACTCACAGAGCCCCGCCCACCAACAATTCACTAAACAGCCGACCATGGCGCGAGAGCAAAAGCATTTGCCAAGAATGTGTTCATTAATCAAGAACGAAAGTTGGAGGTTCAAAGAAGATCACATACCGTCGTAGTTCCGACAATACACGATGCCGACTGGTGATCCGGCGGCGTTATTCCCATGACCCGCTGGGCAGCCAGCCAGGTAACCAAAGTCTTTGGGTTCCAGGGGGAGTATGGTTGCAAAGCTGAAACTGAAAGGAATTGATGGAAGGGCATCACCAGGTGTGGAGCCTGTGGCTTAATTGGACTCAACACAGGAAACCTCACCCGGCCCGAACGTGGCTCACAGGTGCAAGCGACTGAGGCAGTGTGTGGAAAATGAACAGTCAATGTGACTCACAAGTGCATGTGGACTTTACACAGATGAAAGCAATTCAGGTGAGGAGTTGGGGGTGGACACATGAGCAAGCAGTGCGTACTGAACGATGACTAAGAGATGACTTAAGTAATCGGCAGACTAGAATGGCGGGGGCGGAATGGGCGTCAGAGGATCGAACTTGCCTATCTAGAGGATGTAAATGTCCTAACACGGGTTCCGTAGGTGAACCTGCGGACGGATCGTTACCGGTTGTGCCGACCCGTCGTTGGACGGTTAGGACCCGAAACCTCTCGGGCCCGCTTCCCCGCCCTCTCTCCAGAGTTCCATCTTTGCATTCACTTACAGTTGTATCCTCAAACCCACCCCATTTGGACAACTATGTCTTTCAGAAAGTGTTCACCCATCAATACATAATTATGCGGCGCGGGTTAGCTAGTTATATTTTATTAATCAACTTTACTATAATCTACTTTACTATAATATGTTATACTATACTTTATTGCCTTAAGAAAAGCCAGATGCATTGGATTGGGTGAAACACATACAATTAAAACATCAATACAAATACATAACATTTGTAAGAGTGTTTTGCTAGTTATTTAAGTTATATTAAATGATTGCCTATATATTGGTGCATAGTCTAAGGGAGGTTCTTATGACCCCCAAGTTGAATTGAATTGGTATATTCTAGGGCGGCACGGTGGCGCAGTGGGTAGCACTGCTGCCTCGCAGTTGGGACACCTGGGGACCTGGGTTTGATTCCCGGGTCCTCCCTGCATGGAGTTTGCATGTTCTCCCCGTGTCTGCGTGGGTTTCCTCCGGGCGCTCCGGTTTCCTCCCACAGTCCAAAGACATGCAGGTTAGGTGGATTGGCGATTCTAAATTGGCCCTAGTGTGTGCTTGGTGTGTGGGTGTGTTTGTGTGTGTCCTGCGGTGGGTTGGCACCCTGCCCAGGATTGGTTCCCTGCCTTGTGCCCTGTGTTGGCTGGGATTGGCTCCAGCAGACCCCCGTGACCCTGTGTTCGGATTCAGCGGGTTGGAAAATGGATGGATGGATGGATGGATGGATGGTATATTCTAACTACTTCTTGCCCCTCTCAGTTAGTGACCTACCTTGCCGTGTGTAAGGCATGGAGGGCACACAGTTTTAAACCATGCCTTATGTGCTCAATAGCATGAAAGTTAACTTGCTGTATTGAACGTGCAGTGCCGTACGTTTAGAGCATACAGAAGGCAAGATAAAACATCTTTAAGTATAGAAAAAACTAAAGTTTGACAAGAAAAGCTAAGTTTAGAGAAGAAACATTTTTTCCAATTTTTTTGCCTTTTATTCTGTGTGTAACAACCTTTTTTCTTTATTCTTGTGTGGACTATTTGCTTTGAATTTTCACTAAATCTTTTAAAACAAACTTTTGGACAGAGAGATTTCTTTCGGCACGTGTTTTACCCTGCCTTACTCACCATCATCTACAACATTAAAAACAGTAATTCTTAATAACCCCCGGGCAAGAAATTTTACAAAAACATGTAGATTTTTAGTTAATATATAATAATCTTTTGCAATCTATTACAGGTCGTTGTCCTGCTGCAGAATAAATTTGGGGCCAATCATACGCCTCCCTGATGGTATTGCATGATGGATAAGTATCTGCCTGTATTTCTCAGCATTGAGAACACCATTAATCCTGACCAAATCTCCAACTCCATTTGCAGAAATGCAGCCCCAAACGTTCAAGGAACCTCCACCATCCTTCACTGCAGACACACATTGTACCGCTCTCCAGCCCTTCGACGAACAAACTGCCTTCTGCTACAGCCAAATATTTCAAATTTTGACTCATCAGTCCAGAGCATCTGCTGCCATTTTTCTGCACCCCAGTTCCTATGTTTTCGTGCATACTTGAGTCGCTTGGCCTTGTTTCCACGTCGGAGGTATGGCTTTTTGGCTGCAACTCTTCCATGAAGACCACTTCTGGCCAGATTTCTCCGGACAGTAGATGGGTGTACCTGGGTCCCACTGGTTTCTGCCAGTTTTGAGCTAATGGCACTGCTGGACATCTTCCAATTTCGAAGGGTAATAAGCTTGATGTGTCTTTCACATCCTCAACGTTGCCCGTTTCTTTGTGCTTCTTCAAAAGAGCTTGAACAGCACATCTTGAAACTCCAGTCTGCTTTGAAATCTTTGTCTGGGAGAGACTTTGCTGATGCAGTATAACTACCTTGTGTCTTGTTGCTGTGCTCAATCTTGCCATGACATGAAACTGTCTTCCTCAACCTCACCTTGGTAGCAGAGTTTGGCTGTTCCTCACCCAGTTTTAAGCCTCCTACACAGCTGTTTCTGTTTCAGTTAATGATTGTGTTTCAACCTACGTGTGACACTGATGATCATTAGCACCTGTTTGGTATAATTGGTTGATCATACACCTGACTATAATCCTACAAAATCCCTGACTTTGTGCAAGTGTACCTATAAAAATTGATACTGGTTTGAAGGCAAAAGGTAGTAACACCAAATATTGATTTGATTTAGATTTTTCTTTTGTTTGCTCTCTTTGCATTTTGTAAATTGGTAACAATAAACAATCATTATTTATATTTCTGAAAGCATTCTTTGTTTACAGCATTTTTTCACACCTGCCTAATACTTTTGCACAGTATTATATATATATAGTACACAAGGGACTTTGCACAATATCTTGGCAAACTCTGTAAGCCCTGCTGTTTCGTTGAAGGACAGGTATGGGACAGACTGGCTGGCAGGATGACTCCTGACCTGTTGCTGCATCCAAATGGTGTCATCTTTCACCTTTATGCATGATGCAGCTGCGTTGTTCTTATATGTGAGTGGACATTTATTGCAGGGAGGGCTTCTTTTCTCTTTCTCCGATGTAGAACCCTCATCATCATCTGAGTTCACCTCTGTTATAGCACATCTTTATGTGAAAACAGCAGTGTCAGATCAGGGGGAGCATGAACGTGACTGAGAGAATAAAATTGAATAAACAAAAAAAAAACGCTAACCTTTGCAAGTACCATACATTTACACCGGCTGTTAGACTCAAATCAATTGTATGTTTTCATTCTATAATAGTAAGAATAAGAGCAGCTCACTTCTTAAAACGGAGCAGTTCTTGTTTTGTTATACTTGTACTTTTTCTGAAAGTGTTTATTTGATATTTGGACTTTAGGCTTCACACATTATACACTTCATGTCTACATTTTGTCAATTATTACTAAAACATGAAAAACGTTTCTGTTTTAGCTATGTTTTTACATAGATTGTTGTAGACACGGAACATACACGGAAATTCATGTACAGTAATCCCTCACTTATCGCGGGAGATAGGTTCCAAGGCCGACCGCGGTAACTGAATTTCCGCGAAGTAGGGACACCATATTTATTTAATTATTTAACGTGTATTTGGACATTTTTAAACCCTCCCTGTATTGTTTACAACCCACCCTTTACTCTGTTAATAACAGGGGCAACTGCTAAGCAATATGAAATCAGTAGATAAGTTTACACTTACTGTATAGCGAAGTACACGTAGCAGCTTGTAGGCGGTCATGACGTCGTCGACCTTGTTGCAAAGATTCCTAAAGCAGATTCCATCCAGACTACTGCCTTATCACGTCCACTTGCAACTCGTTTTGCGCCCTGGTTAAAGGACACTGCGGCCGTAGATCTTATATGCTTTTCCTCCTTTTTAAATAAAAAGAATCGTGGACTCGTTGATGCTGTAATGGTGTCCTGCAGCGGTGTAGCTGTTCCCTTCCTTCAACATATCCAAAACTTTTACCTTTTCTGCAATCATTTGCATCTTCTGTTGGCACTTGGACACGGCCCCTGAAGCAGTAGCACGTTAATGCTGAATGAGTGAGATGAGACTTCCTGGTTAATGCAGCACTCCGTCGCTGAGCCAATCAGCAGCACACAGGAACTTAACTGCGTGCTCTGATTGGGTAGCTTCTCAGCCATCCGCCAATAGCATCTCTTGTATGAAATCAACTGGGCAAACCAACTGAGGAAGCAAGTACCAGAAGTAAAAAGACCCATTGTCCGCAGAAACCCGCAAAGCAGCGAAAAATCCGCGTTATATATTTAGATATGCTTACATATAAAATCTCGCGAAGTCATGAATCCGCGAAAAGAGAACCGCGAAGTAGTGAGGGATTACTGTATTCCAAATAATGTTATATTATTTACCCTATACATCTCCTGGCAACTCACACGCAGGTGAACAGACTTGAGCTGAGAGAACTTTCTGCCCTTTCTGCGTTGGTGGGGTAGTGGGATAGCAGGCTACTTGCTGCTTGTGCTTATTGACACATTTACAACACAAAAGACGCTGATGGAGAGATGCGGAGATTTAAGGTGGGCTGGGATTACGATTTTTTTTTATAGGCTTTGGTAATTCTAATGTTAAATCTTAAGTACATGACAACTCTGCTACACCTTAGAGAAGCTGTAATGTGATTTTCCAAGGTTAGAATGAGGTAAATGAATAACAAAACTCCTTCAGGAAGTGGGAATAACCTGATGGGAAAGCCTATATACCCCTCTTATTAAACAGTGCTTAAGACCTATAGGATATTCTGCAAAACACCCCTCTTAATGAAGGCGGTGTTCAGAAAATTACAAAAATTAACAAGAGTCAGAAATTATCGGTGACATTAGTTGATTGGAAGAGGTAATAAAGTTCTGAATATTAAGAGTCAGATGATGTGATATATTAAATAAGGTGATGTAATTAGAAAAAAGTATAAAAGCAGATGCATTGTTTAATTGATTGGTCACTCTATGGACTGAGATGTTTGTGCATAACTCTGTGCAAATGAAGAAATGTTCTGCATTCTCATCTGGGCTCTGTGACTGCCTTCTTTGGAAGACAGATGAAAGTTTTTTCCATGGGAAATACACTTTGACATATTCATCTAGTGATTGTAGCAGACTCATACGGTCAAGGTGTTAGAGATTCACTTTTAATCATATTTTATCCAATTCATAGTGTTCTTATTTCTCTTTTACCCATGAAAAATGGAAAAGGTCTGTATCAGTAACTAAACCTGAAGTCTGCCCTTTTTATCACTGTAACTATTAATTAAATAATGTGTGTCATTTAAATGTTCTGTTCATGTTAAATTATCAGCCAGATCCCTTCAAAGTTTTAGCAAAACAATAACAATAGAATTGGAATCCCCCAAACTTTTAAAGTCCTTCTGTTTTGCCTGTAGCTGTCAGTTTTAGACGCAGTATCCATATGTCAGGTCCGGACAGGAAAAGGTCAATGTATTCTAACAGCCTAAAAAGCTGTAATCCTATGCGAAGGTCAGTAACTGAATGGAAGGCCAAGTTACTAATTACTTAAGCCTCAAATAATAAACAGAAGCAATTTCAAACCTCTTGTTCATGTGCCTTGGCACACCTTAAAAACAACAAACAGCTGCCTTTCATTCTGATTCTAGGCCTACCTTCTTTTGTATCTCACGCAGTCTCATAAGTACCTCTTGCATTATTATCATTTGCCAGTTCTTTTTTATGTTTTCTTTTGACGGTTGGCTGCTCCCTTGACCACTGAAAATAAAAGCCCCAATTATATTGTTTTAACATATACAGTATCCTTTTTTCTCTTCTATGGGAGAATGCCATTACATCATTTTAAAATTGTTCCACACTTTCTGATGAATCATGATTCAATTTGGATTTATTATACTAAGTGAGACCTTGAACAGCTTTATTGACCAGTAGCTTAAATTGTAAGATTAGGTATCCTTGTAGGTATACTATATCCACATTTTGAATGCTTTGGGACTGACCTTAATCCTGTCATCTATTCTTTCCCTAACCCACTTATTCTAAGTAAATCTGCATTAGGCACAAGGCAGAATTCAACCTTGAACTTTGTGCTAATCTATCCATTGCAGAGCAACGTATCCTAATGACTAAATAAATTCTGTGTGATTTTGTACTGATCTTTGAGTCAGAATGCTCCCTTTTCATTTTCTATTCAGATATGATGAGATGTTATAAATCAGGAAAGTGTAGAAGCCTTACAATGAAAAAATATAGTATCTAGTATGGCTTGTTAGACTTTATGTTGGTCAGTTGTTGCTTGATGTTTAAAATTGTAAAAAGAAATATACTGACATTGCGGCAATTTGTGAAGCAACAATCCCTTAAAATCTTAGGTAACATTTTAGGAAAGGGGACATTTAGGTGCATCTAATAGTCAGTTCCTGATATGTAACAAGACTTTATGAAACTGCTCGTTTTCTGTTAACAAGACTTTACAAAACACCAACACTGTCTATACTGCATCGGTTATGATAATATAGCCAGCCAGCAATTTAAGAGCAGCAGCTAACTCAATTACCACATTAACACTGGCATGGCAAGAATAAACTGTCCTCCTCTCAGTTTTACACTTATCTTTAAAATACTTCTCCCTTTCAGTTTTGGATTTTAGAGGGTGCTTGACAACTGATGCTGAACCCATAAATGATGACTGACAAGGCTAAAGTAGCAACAAAAAGGAGAACTTATTGACAAACAAAGCAATAATTACAGTAGAGTAAACATGGTAGAATGGGTTAAATAAGGAAATACAAGCCATCTAAACCACATAAGATCCCCATCTATCTCATTGGATTGCTGGTCCACTTACCTTCTCCAAAGATTCTGCTACACTTACCTTCTCAATAATCAACTCTTACTCAGCATCTTGCAAAATAAATAAATAAAAGCCAGAGGCAGTGTAAGAAAAAGGATAGTCCAGGAGATGAAATACTGAAATCGATCATTTCTAGGAATATTATCTACAGACAAGGAAGCGGTTCCGTCACTAGTACAACCACAAGTGAAATTTAGACAGGCTACAAAAGTAATGAGAAATGGATCAGAGTTTGAAATTATGAGCCAAAACCTGGGGGGTTAATTCACAACCAGAAAGATTGCTTGACAAACCAATGCATGAGACCAAAGTCAAAAAATCCCCAGCCTGCAGTTCAGTAAGTAGGATATCAAAAAGAAAAGCACTTACAAAAAATTTTTAGAGACAAACAAACTTGGTGTATACTTTGCACATTGTGTCGGTTTAAATAATGTTGCCCATGGCTGAGATCCATACCATACTGTAGCTACAGGCACATGCATCTAAGCAGCCATGCACTAGTGAGACTGCATCTAGAGTGTTACGTGCAGTTCTGGTCAAGAACAGCACAGCAGCACTTGAAGCTGTGCAGAGGTGAGCAACAAGTGCATCCCAGGACTTGGGGAAGTGTTGTACTCCATCAGATTCGAGAATTAAACCTGTTTAGTCTCAAGCAGAGGAAAATGCATGAGGCCCAAATCCAGGTCTTTGAAATCCTGAAAGGCATTGATAAAGTAGATACAGCACAGTTCTTTCACCTTAGCTGTAAATAACATACTCAAGGACATCGGTGGAAATTATAGGAAGTGCATTTAGGACTGAAGAGTCAGGAAGCACTTCTTTATGCAAACAATTGTGGGAATCCGGAAGAAACCACTGACGCATATATTTGCAGCAGAAACCTTGACAACCTTTAAGAAGTACCTGGATTAGATGCCGGGACAAATGAGTTTGATGAACTGAATGGTATCCTCTTGTGTGTCAAATTTCTTATGCTGTTATTCACAAAATGGTGGTGCCCATATAAAAAACAATACAGCATTGTGAAGAACAGAATACAACTACCAGTGTTAGAACAAAACAGAGCACCAAAATAACCAAGAAACTTAAAGAGTGACATTCAAAACCTCTTAAAAAAGAAATATTTAAAGCCAGATAAAATTGAACAGAATCATAACAGTCAAGAGAAAATACCGATCCTCAAAACCTAAAAATAGAAGAATGTCAAAATTCAAAGCAAGAGTTTCTAATCCTAATTATTTAATTTTCAATAACCGAATGCCTAGTCAAGGATTTATTTTTATCTTTTTACAAAACTTGGACATCTTTATTACCATCAGTGATGGGGTTAAAACATTAAAAGTAATTTGTGTTATGTAATCAGATTACACTGAGTACAGAGTAACCTAATGAAATACTTATTTTATTGAAGTTAAAATATCAGCATTAGTAAAAAAAACAAACTCTGATATGCCTTATTGAGTTACAACAAAAGTCTCTTCCTGTCACACTAAAAAAATTACTGGTTTATATCACAGAAGTACTGCCTTTTTTGCAATGATGTTACCTGCTGCTCTCTGTGTAACATTGTTCACGTATGTGCCCTGGCCGTCTGGTGACAACTGAGGAAGAGGTTAAGCATGTGTGTAGCGTGCAGTCAAATGAAAAGAACTGAACAAAAGATAAGTAAACATTTAATCCTGCTGAGGGGTGAATTTAAAAGGCTCAGGTAAGGGTCAAAGGGAGCCAGAGATTGTCACAACACCTCAGGGTGTAAGGCAAGAAATAAATGTGGTGGACGGAATGCGTGGTCCTTGGCAGGCCTCAATCACACAACCAATCAGAAAAGAGTGTGCTGCATCCAATCCAGTAACAGAAACTTATTAATGAAATATCCATTTAGTTTTAATCCAGATCTTTGCTATAGATGTTTTGAAACAGTGTGATTGGGTGACACAGTGGCTAGTATTCACACAGTTAATGGGGTCTTGTGCTGTAGATGTTAAAAGGGGATGGAGAATACTTACTTCACAGCACACAAAGGACTAAACATATTTATAAATATATTTATCAAATTGGTTCTGTTTCTAGTCAGTTTCATGAATGTTCATTCAGTATATAGGCTTTAAGATTTAATAACAAAAACTGGCCAGTGAAATATGCAGTTTTTCATACAAAAGAAAAAAAAAATAATGCAAAAGTAATGCACTGTTTATAACACTTCATTTTATAATTAGTAGCTGTTTAAAATACTTAGATGCTTTTTTTGCATGTTATGCGTGCTATAACTAAGTTACTTTGAAAGTAGCGTTTCCCAACAGTGGTTATGACACAGCCATCTTAAATGCAGACAGCGTTATAACATCAGACATTGCATTAATGTAAGCTACATGGACAGCACACAAGCAAAGTAACTGTGGCAGTGCTTATGAAAAAACAACACAAAACACAGCAGTGTCCATTGTAAGAAGAGACAAGACAATGTCAAACAGTTAATTACAAAAGTTATAAACAAAATGACAACATAAAAGCTGCACATGCGTCTTTTCAGCTGTGAATCAAGCTTCTGGTCATAAGGGTTCCAGGCAGGAAGAGGCATAAAATGGAAGTGACATCAGTGGTGAAGCAACCAACAATCTTTCATTCTGCAGAGGGGGAAAGAAAGAAGATATTAGAACGCATTGCCAAACCCTGGTTCGGAGGGTAATTACCATCACTAGAACCTTTGAGCTGCCTCCCACGCATATGTATGTGGCACCATGCAAAACAAAAATGGAATTTTAAAATGAATCATTGATAAATATATACAGTACATAATATTGGCACATAGGAAACATAATAAACACTGAACACCTCTGGCCTTTCTTCCTTCCAGTTTCTCTCAGTGACCTCCCCAATGAGACTAGCTATCCTCCACAGTAACCTCATGGGTTTGGCACTCACTGCACTCTAGCAGTCAGAACAATTCAAATATTCTTAACAACATTATATTTTAATTGTGGATCATGTCTGCACTGGTAGCACCCATTTCTCCAATCTGGGTGTCACTATCCTTAAATCTTTGACACAGTATAAAATGTATACACCTGTGAATCTGGTGAGATATCTGACTTCTTTTTGATGCCCTGAAGTCCTGATATACTACCCTTAGAATCATGACACTTTATCGCCCACATATTTCTCATTTTTCAATGAGTACTCTTTTATGAAATGTCTACTCCAGAATGTATTGCTTTTCACTGTAAGAGTGGTTTAATTTTGACCTTCTTCCCCGTACATATGGGCTGTGTCACTGTTTGCTTTCCTCATATGAATGGATGGTCTTTATTATGCTGGGTAGTGACATTTCCAGAAAGTTGGAGAGAAAGTAACAGTGAGGAAGAGAGAATCACACCGGCCGCTATGGAGTTACCTTCAGGAGCAGAAAGATCCCTTTTTAACTTGACTTTAAAATATGATATTCATTCAAATAAAACATGCTATAACCAGGCAATCAGAAACCCAGTCCTATAAAAATGACATTATGTAAAACATGGTCCAATCAAAAATACAATCAACGTAATATTTAAAAAAAAAAGAGTTAAAATAGCTTAAATTGTAATTGACACTTAAAAGAGAAGAAACATCTCTCTTGAAAGTGGTAGCAGCAATACAAACTGCTGCAATAAAGGCCGGGGGATCAAAAAACAAAGCGCTGCTGTAATACAAGCCCCCTTTTAAGTGTGGCTATCTCTCTCAGAAAAAAGAACATAGAAAAAAATGAACATCAGGCTTTTCAGATTTAAAGAATGTGGTGAATAATGATCTGAGCACCTGAGGACAAACTAGACATTATAAGTGACAGCTTTTCTTTCCATTTCCTTTTGTGTATTGTTCTCATTATTTCTTTGGACACAAGATAGGGAAAATGCTTAAGTGAGAGGGAAGTCCTAAGAGGGTGGGGTGGGGTCATAATATTTAATTGGCTTCTAAGAAACTGAAATTAATGCAATTTTACAAGGGTTTAAATGCTGCTCATGCAAAAGGGGAAATACTTTTCTGCTTATTTTTAGGTAAATATAATAAATAAAATAAATAGTTTGACCTGCCCTTTTTCAAACATTGCAATCTTTATTTGTTTTAGGGTTGTGTTTCTGCTTTCCCAGTTTCTAAAGTCGGTTAGCGCATTCAGATTAGAATATCTGATCTTGCTGTATTTATCCAGCTCAGATGATTCTCAGATACATTGGATTCAGAAAATAGATAGATAGATAGATAGATAGATAGATAGATAGATAGATAGATAGATAGATAGATAGATAGATAGATAGATAGATAGATAGATAGATAGATAGATAGATAGATAGATACTTTATTAATCCCCCTATTAATTCAGACCTCTACACTTTTTTAGGATTTTTCTATGTTGCTGCCTTGTGCTCAAGTCATTTAAACAGATTTTTTCCCCTCGTCAACCAACACTCAATGCCTCAGAATGAAAAAATGAAAACAGGATTTTAGAAATTTTTGCAAATTTATTAAAAATGAAAACCTGAAATATCATGTTGTTGCAAGTATTCAGACTCTTTACTCAGTACTTAGTTGAAGCGCCTTTGGCAGGAATTATGGCCTGGAGTCTTCTTAGGTATGACGCAACGAGTTTTGCACACCTGGATTTGGGGATTTTTTTTCTGCCATTCTTCTCTGCAGAAACTCTCGAGCTCTGTCAGGTTGGATGGAGACCATCGGTGGACAGCTACAGTATTTTCAAGTCTCGCCAGAGATGTTCAGTTGAGTTCAATTGAACTGGAGCACTCAAGGAAATTCCCTAATTTGTCCTTAAGCCACTCCTGTGTTCTCTTTGCTTTGTGCCTAGGGTCATTGTCCTGATGAAATGTGAGCCTTCAACCCAATCTGAGGTTCAGAGCACTCTGGACCAGGTATTCTTTGAGAATATCTCTGTAGTTAACTCCATTCGACTTTCCCTCAATCCTTCATAGTCTACCAGTCCCTAACGCTGAAAAACATCCCAACAGCGTGATGTTGCCACCACTGCACTATACAGTTGAAATGGTATTGCACAGTTGATGAGCGGTGCCAGATTTCCTCCAGGATTATGCTAATCTTGGTGTTATCAAACCAGAGAAATATTGTTTTTCACAGTCTGAGTGTTCTTGAAGTGCATTTTTACAAATTCTTAGTGGCCTTGAAAGTGTCTTTTACTAAGGAGAGGCTTCAGTCTGGCCACTCTGTCATCAAGCCAAGAATAGTGGAATGTTGCAATGATAGTTGTCCTTTTGGAAGTTCCTCCCATCTTCACACAGTTTCTCCGGAGCTCCACCGTAGTGATCATCAAATTCTTTGGTCACCTCTCTGACAATAGCGCTTGTCCCAAGACACTTAATTTGGCTGGATTACCAGCTCTAAAGAGAGTTATAGTTATTCTAAACTTCTTCCAATTGAGAATTAATGAGGCTGCTGCACTTTTGGGGACCTTCAGTACTTCAGGAATTTTTTGTAGCCTTTCCCAAATCTGAACCTTACACAATCCTGTCTCTAAGCTCTGCAGGCAATTCCCTTAACCTGTTGGCCGAGTTTTTACGCTGATACACATTGTTAACTGTGGGACCTTCTATAGATAGTTATGAGCCTTTCCTAATCAGTGGAATAGACCACAGGTGGACCCCAAACAAAATGTAGAAAGATCTCAGTGATGATCGATAGAATGAGCCGAGACAAATTTCAAGTGTCATAGCAAAGAGCCAAACTATGTGTTATCGGATATGGGGAAAAAGCAAATGCAAATGATTTTATCACAAAACTGCAACATAACAAAATGAGAAAAAAATGAAGGGGTTTCCATACTTTTTAAATCCACTTTAATTGAAACATTTGTAACCAAAATTTTGGTTTATGTTAGACCATATGTTGTTTTCTCTGAAAACTATGATATTACAAGAGTGTGTCAGTTTGATTGTTTAGTTTTACAGAAATTACTCTTGGAGATTTTGTTGTTGCTATACCTTAGTTTCAAAGTGTTGAAGATCAAGGAATTCATCAGTTAATCTGTTTTTAATTTTAAAATGTTTTTAACAATGCTGAAAGTGAATAACATTTTTTCTGAAACACATCGTTTTCTTATATTTGCCACCATTTTTGTTGATGATTGCTACGCAGTTCTCAAAGTGTGACTGAGCAAAGTGTGATGTCTGTATAAAAATTAGTGTGTGCTTTCCTCAGTTGTCTGAGAATTCAGATTCAGTACCACTTAAGAAAAATCATTAGTTATCATTCTTATTAGTTTATTGTGGTTACAAATTCCTCTTCTGCTGCTTGACTTTGTTAAGCGACTGCTTGATTTGGCTCTGGTTATATGTCCCCTTTTGACTATGAAATCCCACACTGTATCCCAACCTCAGTTTTTGGTGCATGTCCTTAGCTTTGTTTATTTAGTTTACGTCTTCATGGTTTTGGCCTATTTTTACTTTGCGACTTCTTCTCATTCTCTTTTCATTTAAAACTGCTACAAACCAGTGCAGGCACTACAATGTGATGTAGTAATCACATGATATGTCTTGTCCTCACACTCCATCTGTTATTCTTGACCTGTTATCAATTTCTTGAAAGAATCTTCTTAAAAATTAGAGTAGTATGAAACAAACCATAATTAATGTCAGGGCTTTTTCATAATGTACTTGCATACCTGAGTTTCGTTATTTAGTGTTTTAGTGTTAGCCTTTTTTGTGTTTCCCATTTTTTGCCACAAATTATTTTCTGACCATCCACAAAAGATCATTTTGCCTGAGCCTTGTCAGTGTTATATTTTGATATATGCTGGATTCAGACCTTGATATATGTATTGCAAACAGTATTCTTTTCCTCTTATGTGGCTTTGTCAGAGCGACTTTCTGTCACAATCAGGTCTGCATTTTAGGGTCCTATTGCTTTTTCTGTATTAGACATCATTTTGTTTAACTGTCATTAAGGTCACGTCCCATGTTTCTAGAGGCGTGGTCTCCATCTGCACAACAGGATAAAAGGTCAGAGATTACACCAATCTTTATTCGATCTTCGAATAAATCCTTTAAACACAAAATCTCTGTTTTCGCTAATTGATCATCATGCCTGGTTTTGACTTTGAATGAATTTTATTTTTCATTCCTTTCCTCTGGGTTTTGGTTGCTTTGTTTATGTTTTATTTGATTTGTTTTGATTTTGCATGCATCTCCCATTTCACCTCAGATAATTAATTATTTGTTTTCTGCTAGGGCAGGACACTTTCTCCCTTTAAGTTATGTCCAGTCTATATCACAAGTATCATTCTTCTTGTCAGCTGAGACCAACAAGTCAGGCAGAAGATCTGTGGTGAGAAAGCGACTACATCTGAAGAGAATTTTTTGTCTGTTGACTATAGATTTGGATTTCCTTTTGTGCTGTTCTCCCTTGCTAATTTTGACCACCGTTTTTATCCACAATCAGTGTGATATCAGAAACTGAGAAGAATTGAAATTTGATATATAGTTGAAGTGATCATCTTGGGCAACACCCCATGTATGACTGTGACATTGCTTTGAAATGAACTATATTAAATAAAATAAAAGTTGATTCGTTAATTGAAATTATGCTGTATGGAAATAATCAGGTTCAGAAAATGATTGAATCCTGAGTAATTTGGCACAACTGTGTTAACCAGATCTTTAGCGGTATAAAGACTAAAGAACTTCCAACACTCACACTCTTGAACACACCAGCATTTGCATTTAGTATGCTTTAGTTTGAAGACAGAAATGAGGGTAACAATTCCAACTATAAATGTTTTTTTCTGAATTCTTTCCATACACCTTTTTAGCTTTGTATCACACCAATGTACTCTTTAAAGTCAGTGCAGTTTTACTCCGAAGGCAGATTCCAGGCTGACAAGTTCCTTTCATCCCAGCACGGATCTTTATCATTTAAATTTGTGCTTCTTTTAAGGTGTGTCGAGGTAATTATTAGCAGTAGCTACAGTAGGAATAACATACAACTTTACATATGTGCTGTGGAGGCTTTGCTTATGTGACTGATGAGGGTATTTTTGTTGATTTCCCACCACAAAGCTAATCACAGGTAAGCGCTAAATGCCTTTAAGCCAGGGCTGCTAATTATTCTTGCTACTTTAGGGTTCTGAAATTTTGTGCAGAATGAATTCCTACCATGCAAATGATGCTGATTTGAAGTTGGGATTTAATGTTAACGTGTTTAGATCACATAGGCAGACATGATTAGACGTGTATTGGTACTTGTTGATAAAAGTGTATTACTTGAAAACAACTGCAGCTTGCTTCAGGCTCATTTCTCTGACAGTGTTACTCTACTTCCAATACACTAGAGGAGCGACTCCTTTAATGTAGCTTATGTCAACACTGCACAATATTTACTGCTGCTATTGTGCTGCACTCTTTATCTTCTTGATTTTTAAGAGTATTATAGATTATGCCTTTCCGTTCAGATCAAAAAACATTATTATTTAAAATAATTTCCTGGGGTTGTGATTAAACTTCCCAGTACATTGACATTACATAAGTGTGATCAGAGTTTGATCCTGAGGTTGATTACATAATGTTTTCTTGCACCACGATTTTCCACTATTGTTTTAATTTCAATCCACCTATGTATTGCTTTCAAAATATGCTTATTCTGTCAATTCTGCTTTAAAAAAGCAACATGACAGTAAAATAATAGTTTATAAAATTACATTTTGATACACTAAGCATGTATAGGACTTATGTATAATAAACAAGGTTCAAGGCAAAAGAAAATCAATTATAAATTGCATGTCGCAATTAGAGCTCACTGATTTTGTGAAAGTACTCCCTTAGTCTCGTCACTGCCAAAAAAAATCTTGACTATTTCATCTGTCCAAGGAAAAGTTTTGAGTTCTAACACTCCTTGAGTTCAAACACACCATCCTCTTTTGAGTCAATAAATAGAATCCACTATCTATTGAAATAAGAATTGTGGGTGCTAAAGACACTGCTGGAAGGTGATTATAGTCAAGTCGTAGGAATCTGAACTACAGAGTCTTGTTTCTATTAAGGCCTTGAGACAACTTGGGCACCCTGCTGTTTTTAAAGACCACAATGGAGTCAGGATGGATCACAATTATAGACTTTAGAGGAAACAGATTCAGTACATGTGTCCCTTTTCCGGATCAAGGCACAACCCCATCCTGTGTCCCACTTAAGTCAGTCCTCTTAAACCAAACAGAACAATTACATTTCTGACAGTGTGATTTAGCAAAATTCACAACATTTTGCACAAGAACTATTTCACAAATACTGATGATTTCAATTTATTTTTGTATAGACCTCTTACCACAACACTTGCCTGACAGTAAAGGCAGTCTTTTCTAGGGCCTCTGACACTAAAGTGACTTCCCAATAGCCACTGTGTATGTCCAAGGACTTTAACCAGCTGAAGCTGCTCATGTGATCCAAAGCAGTCTGTCTTTGTGACATTGTTTAACTTCCTGTAGTCAACACAAAAACACCAGCTGCCATCCTTTTTCTTGACACGGATTGCTGGAGCTGATCAGCTGCTATTTGCAGTATTTTTTCTTCTGTTACCTGGCATTTGGTGAGCTGCAGCCATATTGGCCAGACATGGTGTTGATGTGGTGCTCTACCAGATCTGTTTTGTTGTCAACCTCATCACAAGCAGCAGATCCATCAGACATCAAAGCTGTTGTCATTGGTGTTCTCCCAAATGAGCCATGTTGCATTGCCACAAAGCCATGACAGCTGTGCTGGCAGTTACGGATGGAGGCCGTGCAGGCGGTCATTCAAGTAAAATGGTCTACCTATTAGTGGTTTTTCAAAGCCAGATAACAAATACCAATAATTGGATTACTTTTGCTGAAGGCAAAGACCTGGAAAGACCTGGACATTAATGGCTTGAAAGCTATGGATGAGATGTGATCCACGCAGTATTCACTTCTCTCCTTCACAGTTCCACCAAGAAATCTGATCTAAGGATGCATTGGTCTTGAACTGGAGCCAACCAGAACTCAAAACAGAGATGCCCAATGGTAACTCATAACTGTCTTTTGCCCCACATCTGAATTTCCTCTCCTGTTACTGTCTTCAGGGTTCCCAGTGCAGCTTCTCAGTCCCAGAAGTAGTCCCACCCTTACCAAAGGGATGGTGAACGTGTCTCTAGCAGGGCTTTGAAAGAGACAGACTCGATTTTGCAGCAAAGCCAAGGGTTACTCAGAGGCTGATAGTGAAAATGTTTGTTCAAGCATGGTTGGGGTAAAGGATGATGCCTCCCTCACTGCCTTGCAATGCTGAAGTTTCCTGAATGCTGTTGTTGAGGTTCTGGACAGATCTGAATTATACCGATGGAAATACACTTTATAATGGGTCACTGTGACTGTGATTGATCTTTTCATCTTTAACCAAGTCAGATGTTTTCTCTTTTAAATAATTTTGGGGTGTATTTGAGAGATGTTGTTATTATTTGTTATGATATGTATGTATTTATTTATTGAACATCTGTAAAAAAGCTAAATTTCCCTCTGGGGACAAGTAAAGATCTATCTATCTATCTATCTATCTATCTATCTATCTATCTATCTATCTATCTATCTATCTATCTATCTATCTATCTATCTATCTATCTATCTAAAGATTCAGATTTGTTTAAAAAGTTAAACAAAGCTGTTTTCAAACTAATAAACATAAGTGAAACCTAACCATATATGTACATAGAAATATAGTATTACGATCATTTTTACCTGACTGTTGTTGAACACAGAAATTATAATAAAAATATCCAATCAAGTGGGAAATTATTTGGAAGTGTTTGAAGAGTCTGGAAGACATGCCATGGTCAGTAAGTTCTCTGCAAGCAGGAAAGGAGACACTTTTTGAACCCTGAAGAGAAATTCAGTAGCTCCAGCAGCAATAAAAATAAAATAAAACAGTAAAACAAACTACCTGCTATTACACACAGTGAGTGCATAACCCAGAACACACAACATTCCCTGTTTAAACTTAATGTGCAGTGATCCCTATGAAATATTGTTCCATTGCCAATGTGTCTGTTGTATCTGGCAAGCATGAAAATGGGTGAAAGAAATGTCAAAAACTGGAACCTTTAATTTAAGATTTATTGTAACTGCATTTAATGTAATGTAATACTGTCAAATGTCTTATGCCCAGGTATTACAGCAATGAGTGCACAAATATAATTGAAAAATTTGTTATTAACCATTATTTTTTCTCGGAATTCATCTAGTTTTAGGTACTGTATATAATGTACCCATCTATTTTTCTGTTTTGTAAATAAGATGTGAATAATGATAGATAGATAGATAGATAGATAGATAGATAGATAGATAGATAGATAGATAGATAGATAGATAGATAGATAGATAGATAGATAGATACTTTATTGTTCCCAATAGGAGACTAAGGTATTACAACTACACACTCATTTTACCAGTCAAATATACACAAAAACCACACAGAATACACTCAGATGTAAACAGTTATATTCAATGATTCCTTTATTTGTCAGTAAACTAACATATCTATAATCTATTTAAAATTAAAATATTATAAGGCTGAATCAGATGATGTAGTGAAAGCTGATAGGCAGCTGGTTAAGCGGCCCTCCTGTAGCACTCCCTGATCAGAGTGCTGAGATGGTGGAGAAGAGTGAGTGATACACAAGAAGCCATATAATTCTTTATTATCTAATCCTCCACTTAAGAACTTAAAAGGCTATGTAATGATTTAAACTATTCTATGGCTATAAGAAATGCAACATACAAACATAATGGAAAATTAAAACTTAAACAGAGAAGCATCATTCATCACACAAAAAGCAATGCACATATATACAAGATGATAAATGATCCCTGAGTGGTCCTGAGGTGCACACACTGCTACAGAGTATTTCAGTAGTAATGTGGGCTAATGATTAGAAACGCATTCCGTGTGTGTGAAAGTCACAGAAGCATGGCTTTGATTATTATTATTATCATTACTTGTTTGTTGAATTCAGATGTCATTTTTTAGTTTCTGGTACATCAGTAAGGAAACAACTGTCTTAGAAAAAAACTGTTTAGAAATTGTGCAGCCTCAGCCAAGAGTTTCATTCTGAGAAATTTTTCCTTTAATTAAATATATGAAACAACTTAATTCTGTGTATGAAACACCTTTTTAATAGAGATAATACAGAATGTATGTATAGTCTGTTAGATTAGATTAGATAAACTTTATGAATCCCAAGGGGAAATGCACATAATAGTGTAGCCAAGGTACAATCTACAAAAAAATCAAAATGTCATATCTATTTAATTGTTGTTTTCTGGTTTCTGTCTGGTATGTGCTCTTGTGTCTCTTTGACTTCCTTCCATCTATCAAATGAAAAACAAATAAAAAAGTTAGGAAAACCAAGTCTGAGTATTAAAAAGCAATAAAACCTTATACTATATATGGAAAAGTCCAAATAAACACATATTAAATAGCAATAAGTAATAATAAATCATGTAAGTAATAAATATGCTTGTGATATTGTCCCCTTAAATTGTGATTTCAGTGACGCATATCAAAGCAATCTTCAACAGCCTTGTCATTTCAAAGGCCAGCAGCACACCCTCACCCATAATACAAGTGTTTGGTTTATGTTCACAGGTTGTGCCCCTCTGACACGTACTCAGGGTAGGGAGAGCGCAAAACAAATAATCAAAGACAAAAGAAGCTGGAATGTCCTGTGCAGGTCTGACTCAACCCTGTCTGTCCTTTACTGGTGTGGGAGGCGGGTGTAGAGGGGTCAGTCTGCATGCACCTTTTTATCTGTTTTAACCTCGGTTTGTTTCAGTCTTTTAGCATTCATTTATAGATGATTTTTCACAAATATTAGAAAGCACTTTAATAAACAATAGCAAATAATAACAACCTCAGACCCACTTAATTCCATTCAGGGTTGTTAGGGCCTGTCTGAAGCACTGGTTGAAAAGTAGGAACCAACTCTGGATTGGATTTGAGACATTGCAAGGTCCACTGACACACACCCAAATAGGGTGCATCATTTGCCCCAACTTTTGAAATCTGACCTGTCCCTAGTTTAAAAATGTTCTGTGTTACACTGCTGTTAAAAGTGCAAAATATCTTTCAGTTATTACTTCATTTAGGGGGACCTCCATCAGTCTGAATATCTCAATAGTGCTTGCTCATTACTCGAGTGCTAATTACTGCAGGTTTACTAATTTATGAGGTTTCTTTTACAGGAATGAATATTCTTTGCTGCAGGCGGTGTTGACGTTGTTGTATGCATAAATTTTGGTAAGTTTGGTCAGTTCTTGTTTGATTGAGTGGTCATTGGTAGTTGGTTATAATTGGTTGCATTTTATATTAAACAGATTATACTTAATAGCGGCAGTTGACTCATTTGCTTATAGTTATTTCATGATAATTTTCAGGACTTTTCATGACACATTTATTTCATAAACATTCACCAGCTACTACTATTTTCCTGTGATACTAGAAGTACAAAGTACAAACTTTTTTGATTGTGCTTAATTTATTGATAAAATTGGTTTAGTAGCTGAATCAAGCAACAAAAGTTCATTACTGTATTGCTAAGAAGCTGTGGGCACACCCCAAGTACTAGATAGAATGCTGCACTGTATGGATTAGGTGGTGGAATTACACAGGCTGATTCAGAAATAACTGGTTCACGTCTTCCAACATGCCATCAAGTATTACGATGTCTGATGTTTCAAATTCAAGATGGTACCCATGAAAATCACACCAAATGGGAAGCAGCTAAACTGGTGTTGTGGCAGTGTAAGACATTCTATGAAAAAGCGAACATCCCGTTGATAACACAACGAAAAGCGTGTGAAAAACTTCTGGATGACAATGCCAAGCTAAGAACAATACCAAAAGCTTGTCGTGTGTTGCCAGCTTTCACAAAATTAGAGTACAAGTAATGGCCTGCCAATGCAGAAAAGATTCTAAAAAATCCGGACAACTTGCACTTTTTGCAGTCTATGAAGAATGATCGCACAGCAACATTTGGTGCACGTGATGTGTTGTTGGCCAAAAAAATCAGGCCTGACAATCTCGATATGATACTTTTGTCACAAAATATAAAAAGCAGGGATCATCCTGCATTTCTAATGACACTGATGTTCCAACCGGCAGCTGCAGCAAGGATGTTAATGATAAAACACCAAAACAGTCAACATCAACGCTGCAAACTGTTGAACATGATCGTCATCAGACACCAAACTGAAGAAAACACAAGCATGTTGATTGTTGACTGATGATGACAAACATTTATTGTACTGTTGCAGTGTTTTTTTGTCTCTTTAATCTCTGATTAACACCAGTGAACACCTACATTGATTTTGTGAGAAAAGTGTTCATGTATGCAGTTATTTTGTTCATAGAACATATGGCATATTTTGCTGTTATTTTTAATTTTTCTAGCTATTTTAACTTCATATATACAGTATCAGGGGTCCACAATCATGGTCCTGGAGGGCCACAGTGGCTGCAGGTTTTCCTTCCAATTGGTTTCCCAATTATAATGAAACTTAGTACTATATTTAACTGTATGCCTTGTTAGTGCTTTCATTCATCCAAGAGAAATTGTAATTGCACTGTAGAGTTTCTTTACCTGAGAGCATTATCCATGTGTTTTGTGGACTAGAACAGAATTAAACTTAATGCTCCTTTCAATTCCCCTCTCATTTATTTCTAAACATTTTTTTTTTAAACACAGACAATTTTAATGGTACATATGCACATTGGCTGGAGAGCTGCTGGTTTATTGGTTATCTGCATTTTATTATTAACTAATGTCTGATTACCAAAACAGGCAACAATTTAAATTTTAAATACAACTGCTAAAACTAATATAGGCAATTAAGGGTTCTGAGCTGTAACAGGCAAGATAACTAAAATTAAGCCCAAAATGTATTGCTTTAGTAGTAAATACATGGGCTCTAATTAAAAAAATTGGTTGAAACTTGCAGCCACTGCGGCCCTCCAGGACTGTAATTGAGGACCTCTGATCTACAATTTAATTAAATTTGTCTTTGATGAATGAAAGTACTAACAAACCATATAGTTAAACACCAAGTTTCATTATTAGCAAGGACTGAGGTCTAATTGGGAAACTGGCTGGAATGAAAACCCGTAGCCACTCCAGCCCTCCAGGACCCCTGATGTAGATGGAGGCCCACATAGGCATGGCCATATTGTCACCATATTTTGCAGCTTACATCTGTATTGGCGCTAGAAAAAAATTAGCATGGGGAAAACAGCTTATGTTGCAGTTTTTAAAATCATGGGGCAGATGATGCAGCCTAACCCAGAATCACAAACGTCAAATTTAGCTATCAAACAACTTTAAGGATGCTGGAGAATAACCAGAATAAATGGAAAAAAGCCACCAAGACACATGGAAAACAGGCAAATGCCACACAGACAACAATCAGGTGTGAAGTTTGAATGCACAATGCTGGGTCTTAGAACAGATGGCCTTCACAGGATTACCTTTTCAGGGGCCCTCCACCTGCTGGTCCGTCAGTTAAAGGTCTCCCTGTGTCACTAACCTTCAGTTCTATGACACTGGTGCTGGAAGGGACAGACTCTTCACATGTCGGTACTTCAATGTGCACTCAATCTGTTTGCTGTTTTTATTTTGTTTTTAATCTTAAGAAGTTGAATTAACAGGCTTCTTCTAAACTCCAACTCTTTCTGGTGTCCTCTGACTGGTTATTTTACAGTTTATTTGAATAATAGTCTGACTTTGACTAAGTACTGTATATGTCTCTGTGTGTCTTCATTAATTTATAATTATATATTATGGGCCGGTAAGAGAGCATTTTCTGTCTTAATAAGATTTTATATCTGCTGAGGGGCTGTAACCTACCATCGTAGCATGGTGTACAAGGTATGAAGAAACTGTGGATAGGTCACCAATCATTGATGGGCACCTCACCTATTCAGGCCATTTAGACTCACCATCATAGATTAATGCACATGTTGTAGGACCGTGGAAACAAGCTGGAGTGAAATCCCCTCAAACAACGGAAAAACAAATTCCATATAGACAGTGAGAGGGTAGGCATTACTCCCCAGTTCCCTGACAGCACTGAAGCAGTTATACTAATCACCACCCGACATATAAATTGCACTTATGAAGCAACATTCTATATAGTCAAAAGTTTGTGGACTCCTGACCATGACACCAATTTGAGCTTGATGGATATCCCGTTCAAAAACCATGGGCAATAACATGGAGTTGGCTCCCTGTTTGCAGCTCTAACAGTCTCCATTCTTCTGGGAAGACTTTTCACAAGATTTTGGAGGGTGTCAGTTGGAATTTTCAGATAAAAGAGCATTTGTGAGTCCAGATACTGATGTTGGACAAGAAAACACGGCTCACAATCAGTATTCCAAAGGAGGGTTGAGGTTAAGGGCACAGTCCAGGCCACTTGGGTTACTATACAACAAACCACATCTTTATTGACCTGGCTTTACACACCTGTGCACAATAATGTTGGAAGAGAAAATGTACTTCCTCAAACTGTTGCCAAAATGTTGGAAGTCTTTGTGTGCTATAGCATTAACAGTGCCCTTCACTGGAACTAAGGGACCTACTCCAAACCCTGAAAATCAGCTCCAGAACATTATCCCCCCCTCCACCAAATTTGCAGTCTGGAAGGCAGTGTTCTCTTGGCATCCATGGAACCCAGATTTACATATCAGACTACCAGATAGTAAAGCATGGTTCATCACTCCAGAGCCCAATGGTGGTGTGCTGTACATTCACTCCAGATGACATTTGGCATTGTGTGTATTGATCTTAGGCTTTTGTGCAGCTGCTTAGCTATGGAAAACCTTTCCTTGAAGCTTCTGACAGAAAATTCTTGTGCTGCTGTTGCTTCCGGAGGCAGTTTGGAGCTCTGTTGTGAGTGATGCGATGGAGGATTGGCAATGCACTTCCATATGCACTTCCATATTCAGCGGCCACGTTCTATCAGTTTGTTAGATCTACCCTTTCGTGGCTGATATGATGTTGCTTTTAGACACTTCCACTTTACAATAATAGCACTAACTTGACCGGGACAGATCTAGTAGAGCAGAAATTTCATGTACTGACCTGTGGCAAAGATGGCATCCTATGACCTGTGGCAAAGATGGCATCCTATGATAGCACCATGTTTAAAGCCACTGAGCTCTTCAGCCATTGTTTTTCAATGGAAATTGAATGGTGATGGGTTTGATTTGATGCACCTGTTTACAATGGGTGTGGCTGAAACACCTGAACTCAGTAATTTAGTGGGGGATGTCCACATACTTTAAGCGATATAGTTAGAAATATGAAAAAATGTAATTCCTTCTTAGAGGGTATGTCCAAAACATTTTTAAAACATAGTAAGGGTTCCTTAATGTAATTTTTGAATAAGCATGTTGGGCCTGTGATAAACTCTCCATGCTATTCATCATTTTGTTATATTTTTATAAAGTTGGAAGGGTTTTTTCAGCTTGTGTCTTTCTTTCTTCTTTCCCTCTTTCTCTACATTGGGAATTGAATCTTCTTTTGTTTTTATCCTTTGTAATTTTATTATTCGTTTGTCTTCACTGGATTGATTTTGAAGTAAATTGTTCTATCTGTTATTATTACTTCTTTGATGGAGTTTTATACTGTTGTAACATTTAAAATAAAAATTAAATTAGAAAAAAATAAGTGCATAATAATGTAAAAAATCTATGTGTATAGTATGTATGGCTGTTACTACCCAATTAATACTTCACAACGAAATAATCTAAGAATATCAACATATTAAAAACTGACAACTTTCTTCTTAACTAATTTTCATTTGTTTTTTTTTTTATGTGGATTTCAGTAAACTCCAGAAACAAAATATCTTGTTATGACCATGTCACCTCCTCCCAGGGTTCAGTGGACTTGCTAAGATAGCCTACATCACCATCCCCCACTTACTCTTCAAAATACTGAGCACTGAACAAAATGCACATTAAATCCCAGACCTGATATTTCCAAATAAATATACACATCGAGTGGAACAAAAATAAAATAAAAAGAAAGAGCTGATCTATCAGTCTCTTGACAGCCTGCATTGGGGATCGCTCATGAGAAATTGAAATTTACTTGTAGTAGCTTTCAGCCAGAATAAATAAGGGAATGGGAACACTTGATGCCTTTGACCACATGGTCAAAAAGAAATATCTCAGTCATTTTTCTGATGTTTAATTTTTTGCCTTTTATGTTAGCAATATTCACTTTGTTATGAATATTTGGTCTCTTAAGGTCCGTGGTCTCATTTGAGTAGCCAACATGTAAACAGAGTCTACAGAAGATTATTTTCCCTTTTTGAGGAAAAAATGCATCATGGGTCAATCAATCAATTTTTTTTATAGTTGCCTACATAGCAACAAGGTTGCATAAGAACAATTCTTTCTATGTAGCTATGATTTTAAAAGGCTATGAGATTTAATAGCTTGATTCTGTTTTCAGGCGGAGTACTACAGTAGATAAGCAGAAAAGCAATTCACATCAAAATGCATGGAATAATCAGGACAAAGTGGAGAAAAAATAAAAAAGTTTAATCATTCTTTCATAAACACTTGACAGGCATAGCTATAGTAAAAAGTCAAGGGTGGGAGGAAAGAGCAGCATAGGACAACGGCTGGGCCATATAGAAGCTTGTATTGACAGCAATGACACAAGCCTGTCCACAAAGTACATTTACATTTACGTATTTGCTTGACAGATGCTTTTATCCAAAGTGACTTACAAAAGAGGTAAACCCAATCAAGTAACATTATGGTAGGGCCTGTTTGTTCAGCAAGTGTTGTAGGACAGGTAACAAAAAGTTGATTGCCACAAGTAAAAATGATGTAATAACTAATAAATATACAATCATGGATTACAAACAATAAAGCAAATAAACTTAGTCTAACAACAAATTAACTATCAATATAACATATCACAGAGCAAAGATTTTTTTTCCTATCAATGTGACAGATATTCGCAGAACAGATGGATTTTCAATTGCTTCTTGACTACAATGAGGGGACAGCAGTTCAGATGGAGGTGGGTATCTTGTTCCACCAATTTAGAACCTCACAAGAAAAGAATCTGGATTAAGACTTGATACCACACAGAGGCGGCATAACCAGACGTTTTTCACAGGCAGACCTGAGTGGGCAAGAAGGAGTACTTTACTTCACCAGTGTTTCCATATACTCATGTGCTGACTACACTGTAGGCAAGCATCATGGATTTGAACTTAATGCGGACTGCTACAGGGAGCCAATGTAGCGACTTGAAGAGAGGAGTGACATTTGTCCATCTCGGCCATTTAAATACAAGATGTGGTGCTACATTCAGGACCATCTGTAGCGGTTTGATAGCACATGCGGGTACTCCTGCCAGAAGCGAGTTGCAATATTCCAGACACAACATGACCAAACCCTGGACCAGATGTTGTGCTGTATATTCCATCAGATAAGGGCTGATATTGCAGATGTTGTACAGTGCAAACCTGCATGAATTAGAAACAGTAGAAATGTGATCAGAAAAAGGTAGCTGCACATCAATCACCACCCCAAGGTTGTGTGCTGACTTGGCAGGTGTTAGCGACAGTGAGTCAAGCTGTACAAAGAAGGGGAGTTGAACAGACTGGCTGGCTGGGATCAATAGAAACTAAGTTTTTGCTAGGTTGAGCTGTAGACTGTGGTCCTTCAACCATGTTGAGATACCAGTGAGACATGCAGGGACTCTAGCTAATACCATATTGTCCACCAGAGGGAACAACAGATTCAGCTGTGTATCATCCGCATAGCACTGATAAGAGAAACCATGGGATTGGATATTGGAGCCCAGTGAGGCAATGTACAGAGAGGAAAGTAGAGGACCCAGCACTAATCCATGGGGTACACCTGTGTATGTTTTGTACGCCTTTGACAATTCTCCTCACCACAACGCACTATAAGATCTGTCTGAGATGTAGGACTCAAACCATCTGACAGCTGTCCCATTGATGCCAAGGTCAGATAGGGTGGCAAGAAGGATGTCATGGTTGACAGTATCGAAGGCAGAGGAGAGATCTAACAGTATCAGGACCAATGACATGTTGGTACCTCTAGCAAGTCGTAGCTGATCGACCTGACAGCAGAGTCGTCTCAGTCGAGTGGTTCCTTTTGAAGCATATCTGGTTGATATCGAGCAATCCATTCTGTACAAGGAAGGAAGAGACTGGTTGGAAACAGCACATTCAAGTGTTTTGGAAAGAAAGAAAAGTAGAGAGACAGGTCTGTAATTGTTAACTTCGGAAAGGGTTGAGTATAGGTTTTTTGAGAAGTGGGGTTATCCAAGCATGTTTGAAGATGGTAGAAATGTGCCTGAGCTGAGTGAGGTGTTAATGATGTGCATAATTGAAGGAATGAGTGAGGTGGAGATGGCGGGAAGAAGATGCAAGGGGATAGGATCAAGTGGACAGGTAGTTGGGTGATTTGAGAGGTCAGAAACATCAGTGGCAGAGAGTGGAGAAAATGTGGAGTATTTTGGGTGATGCTTGGAAGGAGGCATAATGGGTGGCAGTGAGGGTGAAAACTGACTACTGATGACAGCCACCATAACCTGAAAACAGGTGGCAAAGTCAGCAGCAGACTAGGGGGTTGTGGGAGGAGGTAAAGGAGGGTTAATAAGGGAGGTGAAAGCGGAGAACAGAGAGCATGTGTCAGTGGTGCTGTTAATTCTAGTCCAGTAGAACCTTACCTTAGCATTGATGTTGGCAGAAGAAAAGGATGTAAGAAAGGATTAGTACTTAGCCAGGTCTGTTTGACTTCCTCCATTTCTTTTTGGCTTTCCTGAGCTCAGTCAGTTGATTATGGAGTGCTTCAGAAAGCCAGGGATAGGATGATTTTTCATGTGCACACCTGGAAGAGAGAGGACAAACATTGTCAAGAAAGGAGGACAGAGTCGAACATAGGGTGTCTGTGGCAGTGCTGGTGTGAAGAGAGAAGAAGTGCTCAGGAGGAAGGAAAGCAAAGGAGACTATGGAAGAGAAATGGGTGGGAGAGAGGGAGCAAATGTATTGGCGGAAGCATACAGTGGGGGTAGGGAGTGAGAAGACGGGAGCAGTACAGAGAACTGAATGAAAAAGTGGTCAGACATTTGAAGAGGAGTGACAGTTGCATTTGTGAGAGTGCAGTTGTGTAAGAGAAAGAGGTCAAGCAGATTGCCAGCCTTGTGAGTGGGTTGGGCATGGAGCTGTGTGATACTGAAGGAAAAAAGAAAAGTGAGAAAGTCAGCAGCAGGAGGGCTGTACAAGTGAATGTTCAGGCCCAGAGAATTAGAAGTAGGCTGCCATTATCTGGGAGGTAACAGAGCAGTCCATCCAGCTTGTCAAAAAAGATCCTGAGCAAACCTGGAGGGCGATATACAACAACAATGGTTATGTTAATTGGAAAGGAGACAGTAATAGCATGGTATTCAAAAGTACTGAAGTTGCATATTATTACCCAGAGGGTGTATTTCCAGCTCTTAGATGTAAGAATACTTGTCCCCCCACCCCTACCAGTGGAGCGGCAGGAGTGGGAGACACTGAAGGCAGAGCAAAGTGTTGTCAGTGTTATTGTGTTTTCTTGTTAAATCCATTTGGAGACCCCTTTGTAGTAAGTAGCAAGCCCGGTGTGTCTATGGGATGACCCAGAAGAGTTATAGGTAAAGGAACCAGAGTTACAGAGTGTGAGGCAGCCTAGGCAAAGGGATGTGATTTTCTCCTTGTGTGCCTAAGAGCAGGTGCCACTGTGTTTACTCAGAATGGCTGGCTCAGCTTATACAAAATGGGGCAGACCATGAAGATGAAGAGAAAGATAAAAGGCAGAGACAGAGAGCCACATCAAAGACTGAGTTGCCCTACTAACACTAGAATCCCTAAAGCCTATGAAAAAACTTGTAATCCTGGGCCACCTTATATTCCATCGCACCTCTTCTCATCAGTGTCTTTTGTTTTGCAAATGTGTTGATCAGCACAAGCAGCAAGCAGCCTGCTTTCCCAGCCCCACTGCCGGAGCTCAACTCAGGCAAAAAGTTCTCCCAGCTCAAGTCTGTTTATTATGGTGTGAGGTGTCTGAGGTGGTATAGGGTAAATAATATATTGTTACTTGGAACACATGCATTTCTGTTTTAGGTATGTGTTCAACATTTTTACCTTGCATTTCCTGACATCCTACTGTACTTTTACCCAGTTTGTTGTAGACATGGAACACAAATGAAATGCATGTGTTCCAAATAACAATATATTATTTACCCTATTCAATTCCAGGCACCTCACATGCAGATAAAGACACTTGATCTGGGAGAACTTTTTGCCCGAGTTGAGCTGTGGCGATGGGACAGCAGGCTGTTTGCTGCTTGTGCTGATCAACACATCTGCAAAACTAAAGACGCTGATGAGGATTACAAGTTCATTCATAGGCTCCAGGGATTCTAGTGTTAAAGCTAATGTCACATTACGCGACTTCTACTCGTGGGGTATGTCAGATTTGCTAACTGCCATTGTTGATCTTGCCACCAGACCATGTCAGTTTGCACGACTGACTATCACATTTAGTGACTGCATGCCAACCTTCTGGTGCAGTTGTGCTCAGTCCTTGTTCTGACTGCCAAGTACGTGCTGCTTGACATAGCCCATGCTGTTTGAAGGGTTAACAGATATGGAGAACTGAGCCTCATTGCTGCTTATTATTTGCTTTTTCCTTTCTGTCACAGTACATAAAACACAAGACATCAGACAGAGGAGCTTCTGTACTGTATGTGAGGTTCAAACCCCGCATTTTCCTTATTCCTCGGTACATCAGTCTATGCGTTGCGCTTCCAGATGAGTATTCATTGGTTGTCAGCTCTCAAGCACACAGAGCCCACCCATGTGACTATAGGCAGAATCATACCTGTTTGACTTTATTGTGGGTGAGAGTCACAGACTAGTTGGAGCAAGTCGCTGGGTGGGTCACGTTAGATGACTGATTGATAGGGGTGTCCCACCCACACCCTGGCATTGACCTTCTTTGCACACTGAGATAGCACAGAATGAGAGTGAGGGTTGTTTTCTGTAACTCAGGGCCCTTCTTTGTCTGGCACAGCACTCCACTATCTATATACCCCTGCATGACCTTGAAAGTATATATAATTACAGTTTCTTCATTTAGTAATTACTTTTAGCCTGCCTATAACTAATGTCCTTTACTTCAGTATTATTACAGGAAAGTGAAGTCATTATTTTAATGCCCTGTTGATCCAGGTGTACACAGGGTAGATACATTTTAACACTGCAAACTATGAGATATGATCACACTGTTGTTAAGGATACTAATCAATAAAGCTGAACAAATCAAAGCACAAATCCAGATGATACACCTTGCGGCAGTTCTCAGGATTTCTTTTGCTGCCTTATGCCAAATATGAGCAGACTTTTTGAATTAGTAGTTGGCAAACAATATGAATATTAATGGTGATTTAACCTGAGCATACAAACATACTTCTATAATAAAACTGTTCTAAATGAAAGTTTGTGAAAAATTAGAATTTGTGCTTATTATACTAAGAAAAGCATACTGTATGAGACTAATTGTGGGCTAAATTACATTGGAGATTCTTCACAGAAATCCTTTTTAGTATAGGACTGGGCATATTCTCTCTTCGGACAACTAACGCAGTGTATTGAGGGGCCATGAAAGTGTGTGCGCGTTTGCATCCACCTATGTAGGAAAGGAATTGTTTCCTTGTAGTGCAGAAATGTGGAAAATGACTCCCAAGTAATTTCTTATGATATTTTCATCCCTATAGTTCCCAGTTTCTAAGTGAGTAAGCTGTGCTTCCATTTGTGAATTCATCTGCCCAAATCCATAGCGACACCATATGGTAAGGTGTCAGCTCAATGAAGGCAGATTTTTTTCTCTCTCAGTTTTCTTCCAAGTTGTTTTGTAGTACAGCACGGCACAATTGAGGACAAGCAGGATGTAAAGATGAGTGAAACTTTGGACAATGGCTGACACTTCCTGTCTGTGTATGAGGTCAGCTAAAAAGGATCCCCTTGCTAGACAGCTTTATTGAAAGAATCATCATTTATGTTTTTTTACTTAAACTTTTGTATCTAAAAGTTTTTCATTTGTTAGCATATAAGCTGAAAAAATATTTTTGCATTGTGATTGTGCAATCTTAGATTTCACCAACAACTGTAGAGAGAATATTATCTTCCATACATGTCCATATGCTTAGCAAGTTGCATTCGTCATTCCAACAGTTGGTGCAGCACAAAAGTTTTGTTGTAATACATTTTATTACTATAAATGTCTTTGATGCCATCTGTTGGAATGACAAAGGCAATGCATTTTATTATTACAGCCATCCATCCATCCATTTTCCAACCCGCTGAATCCGAACACAGGGTCACGGGGGTCTGCTGGAGCCAATCCCAGCCAACACAGGGCACAAGGCAGGAACCAATAAAATCTAGAAGATGGTGCACTGCAAACATTAATAATGATGTCCACATTGACTACTTACATTTCAACCCATCTTAGACGACTGGCACTACTAGTTAATAATAAAGTTTACAGTGACTGAACAGTATTGTTAAAGATACTAACAGTATAATGAGACCTTTTTTAATGTGTTGCTCTATTTTCAATCGTCATTTGTGTAGTTTGTTCAAAAACACAATCGGCAAGAATAAATTAAACCTCAACACTGAAAAAAACCTAAGAAATCTAAAAGATATCCTATTCCGTACAGATTATCGAGATGTGCTGGGCTATGGTAGGTTCCAGGTTAAATTCCTATACCTGACTGCTGTCTGTGTTTCGTTTGAACTTTCTCTCCACGTCTGTGAGAGGGTGTTTTCTTAAGGCACTTCTGGCTTTCCTCTCACATCCCAAGGGCATACTTATGAATGTGCTCTTCAGTGATCAGCCAACCTAACCTAACATTGGTTTCTGCTTTACACCAATCCTTACAGAATCTGTCACCCTTTGACTCTGTACTGCATGCATGGCAACATTTGTTTTAGCTATAACTTGTTCCGACTCACTGTTTCTATAGGATGTATTGTGTATATTTTTTCATATTAGAATAGCTCTCAACAAAAACAAAGCAGAAACACTGCTCTCAAATGGCACATATTAACAAGTCTTATTATAAAAGGAGTCTGATCAATTGCTCGGAAGAAAAATGGACTTGTAGCACTAGATCTGAAAATGCCTAGTCACGGATTAGTTTGCCATGAATCACTGGCAATCAGGCAGTGGGCAGAGAGCGTTTGAAATCTGAGATGTCAGTCATAGCTAAAAGTGTCAATTACAGCTCTGACAGAGACTTGCAACATGGCTGGATGTTTTTAGATAACATTGTAGCCAGGTATGAGATTACTCTCTTCTTCTTGTAGGCAAATTAGGATAATGTGAGGATCAGAAGTGAAGGCATTCAAAGTGCAGTGCAGGGCAGCTACGCCCCAGACTGAAGGCAAATTGATGGATCTGTCCTTGCTTGGGGCATTGATGCAGGCATTGAATGCACTGATTCTGAAGGCCCAGAGTCCTGGCCAGCAGCTTACTGCTGTTTATGACCAGGTGAAGTCTTTCGTTACCATGCTAAAATTTCTAGAAGTCAACTGTTAGTGAACAACTTTAGTTACCTCAGATGACACGGGTAAATAGTGGAAGATTTATATGGTTTATAAGGTGTATAGGTTTATTATTATCATGTGTACACAGTACAGTGAAATTTGTACTTGCATGTGCTAATCAACAAGCAACATGTCTTTATTCTGTGGTGCCAACATTACCTCAAAATTTCTGTCTTCTTTACCTTAATAATTTCAGAACATATTTGTCATTATCAATGCAAGGCGTCAAGGCAAATGGCAGAGCAGGTTTTATTACATGCAATCTCAATCACACACACACACACACACACACACACACACATATATATATATATATATATATATATATATATATATATATATATATATATAGTAGAAACTCAGCTATACTTCTGCATGCATTCCATGTGCAGAATCAGCACAGCACCAAGATGGGGCATGGAGGTGGGTCTTCCTGGCTATGCAAATAGCATCCGAAGCAGAAGAGAAGGGCGGGGTAAATGAAGGCAGCATTAACCAATGGGGTGGATGGCCAATTGAAGGGCAGAGGCCTCCCAGACAGAAAAAGAGAGGAAGAACTTGTGTGGAAGGGGAGCGAGTTGTAGAGTAGATGGAGAAAGGCTGGAGAATTAGAGAAGGAAGTTGGTGTTGCAAAAATGTGATATAGATGTCAAGTGTGAGCGCTAGGTGCAGTGGCTACAAGCGTGGGTGTTGCTTTAGCAGGAATTTAGAGAGAGAAGCAGAGGAGTAAGCGACATTCTTCAGTTCAAGAAAAAGCTGAGAGCAATGTCATTGAAAAAAAAAAAAAAACAGCTTCGGTCACTGAGTAACAAACAGCCCTTTTACTGGTAACTAAAAGCAGCCAGTGCAGCTCAGTAACGTGTCCCTAAGAGCCAGAGCAGTGGTTGTGGTCTGTACATAGTTCACTACATTATTTCTTTTAATCAGTTCCTTTCTACACCATCCTTACTTCTCTCCCATTATGAACCTCCCAACCTGTTTTATTTGTGGTTGTCTACGTTCTCTAACACATGTGTTTTCCTTTCCTTTACATGCAAAGAGGTGTAGGTGGAGTGGTGGCTCTGAGGCTAGGGATTTGCACTGGCAATCGGAAGGTTGCCGATTCGAATCCCGTAAATGCCAAAAAGGGATTCTGCTCTGTTGGGCGCTTGAGCAAGGCCCTTAACCTGCAATTGCTGAGCGCTTTGAGTAGTGAGAAAAGCGCTATAGAAATGCAAAGAATTATTATTAAAGAACCTACTACAAAATATATACATATATATTTATTTACATATATTATTTTTTATGTGTAATTTCTATGTTTAATACTCGGTATTTCCAGTTTTTGGGGCTGGTTCTTTTTACGCAGTACCATTTTTGATTAAAAGCTAATTATAATCATTTCAATGAACATTTTCTTCATGTTGGATATTAGCAAGACCCCTTCCTTGGTAATGTGGTTTAATACCCCATGGCCTTTGGATGCAGCTCAGCTGGAGTTCAGGTTCAGAAATGCACAGGGAGACCAAAGCATGACTATGTGTGTGTGTTTTTTTTTTGAAAAATGTAACCCTCTCGCCCAGAGCTATCTTTACCTTCAGAAACACCATGCATTTTCTGGCAGAACATGCAGCAGATACCATATGTGAGAAACAATTTTCCACAATAAACTTTAACATATCAAAGCACAAATCCAGATGATACACACCTTGCGGCAGTTCTCATGATTTCTACTTCTGCCTTAAGCCAAACATGAGCAGACTTTCTGAGCTGATAGCTGGCAAACAATAGAAATATTAACGGTGACTTAACCTGTGCATACAAACATATAATAAAATTGTTCTAAATGAAAGTCTGTGGAAAATTTGAATTTGTACTTATTATATTAAGAAAAATATACTGAGCTGCTTACATACTAAGCTAAACATTGGGCTAAATTACATAGTCAATCCTTTTTAGTGTAGGACTGAGCATAGTCTATTTTCAGACCACTATCCCAATCTATTTAGAAGCAATGGGAAGTGTGAAAGAGAGGGCTTGTTACCAGGCTGCATGGAAATGCTGAAAATAACTGCCAGGTAAATTGTGTTTGTAATTCCTTAAGAGATTTCTAGCTCTAAATCTGCCAGTTTCCTTCAAGTGAGTGAGCCTGAGCTGCGCTTCCATCTGTGAAATCCTCTATCCGAAAATATAGTGATACCATACGGTAGGTCTCAGCTCATTGACTGGAGCCCTTTTCGTTTTTTTCTTTCAGTCCTCTTCCAACTTGATTTGTAGCACAGCACAGCACAGCACAGCACAGCACAATCGAGGACAGCCAGGATGTAATAGTGAGTGAAACATTGGAAGGTGGCTGACACTTCCTTCCAGCGCATGAGGTCAGCTAAACGGGATTGCCTGCCTTTGCTGGACAGTTTTATTTCAAGCATTATCGTTTATATTATTTTTAGTAAAATGATCATATTATATCCAAATGATTTGCATTCGTTAGCATATAATCTGAAAACAAATTATTTATTTGTATTATGATTGTACAAAATGTCTGTCAGGAAGCCATAGCTTTCAGTGACAACTGTACATAGAACATTATCTTCCACAATGCTTTACATATAAACATCCATATCCCGATGCAGCTGTAATGTCAGAAGCCATGCAGTGGCAGGAAATACGTTTCTGTCCTCTGCACAACTTATTGTTGCAGACATATGGGAGACTTTTGTTATTAATCAAAATCATTTGTTAACACACCCCTCTTATAAGTATACAGTCCATTATTTTATTACAGCTGATCTTACATATAAATTGCAAGGTGGTGCAAGGGTTAGTGGATCTGACCTCGAAGTACAGACCTAACTAACAAAAATCATTTAACAAAAGACTGCTAGGACATAATTAACCAAAATACGAGACAGTAAAGGAAAAGATTAAGCAAGACAATTAATAAAACCCAAACTAAAAAAAATAACACTATAGGAAAAGAGGCAAAAACAAAAGGCAATCAAAAAACCTAAAGCACAAAGCAGGGATGAGCAACACTTCATGTCGGGTTCTCTGACCACACAGCTCTGCTAGGGGGTGGTTGTTGTAAATTTCTGAATAGGAGTCTCTGTACATTTAAAAATTGGGTGCATATTTAATGTATGCTATTCCGTAGGATGTTGTTTCAGTTATCATTTTGGTTATTGTTAGACGCCACTGTTTTTGTATTAGTTATGTTACCAGTAACAGCGCACTGGAATACACTTGACTTGCGCATTCATAGTTTTCAAACTCTTTCTCTATATGTTTACGAGGTTGATGCGCTTGCTGCTTCCTGAGCAGCTCTTCTTTTCTCCACCATAGCAGCCCACTTCTTCTCTTCTTCCGTCGGCATCTTTTTGCGTTAAAACTGATTAAGTCAGTGTTTGTGTTGCAATTTCTTAGTATGTTTTCCTTCATTTTTCACTTAAGCTGGCACTTAAGTCTTCAATCTGCCTCAAGAATGATTTAAGAAATGAAGAGGTAGGGGAAGAGACGGCGAAGGTGGTAGGAATGAGAACGGCACCCGAACACATGTGCCACACTTCTGCCTTGTTGGCCACTGCCAAGATTTGATTCTACAATAAAGTAAAATAAAAATAAAAAGAGGAATAACCTTGGAGGTCAATCATCACCCCAAAAGTGGATAGTAGATTTCATGTAGTATATGTGTACCAAATTTCAGGTCAATAGTTCAAGCGGTTTGCGAGCTACAGGTGATTTAAAATCCCAGACAGACAAACGGACAGCCACGGTAGTATATTATATAAGAAGATTACTTATGTATTATTCTGAATTTTATGTTTATGCAATCTTTTATTATTTACATTTATAACTCTTCCTCGGGCTAGGAAAAGTGAAAGGACGGAAAGCATGTTTGGGTTGGTTAGATTAGGTCTGGGGATTGCATTGAAGTAAAGTGTTGTAGTTCTCCAAATGAAGTGGTGTCTCTGTACTCGTTACACCAACTACAGAGAACTGAGGCTCACAAGACCCCCGGCTTTACACCATTCTATTCATATCAAGTTCAAAGCTCATCCTGCATATCTACTTCTTTCTTTTAACTTTATGCCTTTCATTCTAATAGGTCTGTATTGGAAACAGTGATACAGGGATAGGGTTGACCAGCGTGACCAGTTGTGCCAAAATGTCTGAGCCATCACAGATTACAGGAGCAGGCCCCTTACACTGGTGAACAAAGATGCTGCTGTAGCCGAGGAACTGATCATATTCTATGCACAATTGGATGCTGATGGTAGCAACAGCAGCCTGCCAGATAACATTGCAATGGCTGATGGAGCCATTATGACACCACCAGTTAGAGGTGTGACCAACCTTTTTCTGTGTTTGATCAGTGTGAGTAGACCTCTGATGTGTCTGAACACTAGGAAAGCTATGATGGTATATCTAGTCTTGGGCTGAAGGTCTGTGCTGACCAACTAGCTTCATTGTTTACCACCATATTTAACACATCTCTGGCCCTGTCTGTAGTCAATATTTGTTTCAAAAGGATCTCCATTGTCTCTGTTCCCAAGAAGACCTCCACATCCAGTCAGAAGTCTATATGACCATCCTTATCAAGTACTTTCATGAGAACCCTAAATACAAAGAGGACTGTTCATTTATGTTAGGTAGAATGCCCAGAGGGGGCTGGGCGGTCTCATGGTCTGGAACCTCTGCAGATGTTTTTTTTTTCTCCAGCCGTCTGGAGTTTTTTTGTTTTTTCTGTCCACTCTGGCCATCGGACCTTACTCTATTTCTATGTTAATTAGTGTTGTCTTATTTTAATTCTTACTTTGTCTTTTTTTCTCTTTTCTTCATCATGTAAAGCACTTTGAGCTACATTATTTGTATGAAAATGTGCTATATAAATAAATGTTGTTGTTGTTGTTGTTGTTTGAAATATGCAGTGCTATGCATTTTACAAATTAATACAAGCAAGTGATACCACCTTTATTTCTGGAAACAATTTTAACAATTACAAGCTCCTGGAAAGGATGGGTCTGCCTCCAAGCATGACGATCCAAAGCAGCCATGGATAGGTTGCCTACCCATTACATGTTCCACATCAGGTCAACTTCAAATTATTCATAACCTAAGACCACACCTTTCTGACATGGAAAGAAACCGAAGCACAAAAAGAAAATCCAGACAGACACAGGGAGAACAAACAAACTCCCTACAAATGACGACTAGTCAGTCAGATTAGAGGCAATCGATCCGCTAAAATAATTAAACTAAATGCACAACAATTGGAATGCCCCCTTATGGCTAAAAAAGGCGACATATGGAATATATTTTCCGTTTTAGTTCTTTGGAAAACTAAACTGGAAAACTGGCAGATGGCTACCTGTTGAACACGTACTCCAGGAAGCTCCAGGTGGATGGACACAGTACTTGCAGTTTGCATTTCTCATCCCAGTGGTCATTTACTTAAAAAGTTGTGTGTTTTTACTGCAACACAATACAACAGAAAAATGTTCAGGGGAAAGTTGATCTCAGCTGTTCATGAATGCAGCTACGATATGGTCATCCATGTTCCCTGGTGTACAGCACATACAGAGCAAAAACAAATGTGAAATGCAAAAATTGAGAACGTAGAAAAAAAAAAAAGCTTTCAAAAAGAGTGCCTCCGAATCCAGCACACAGGATCAGCTGAAGCATCGGACAAACGCTGGAACTGATGAGCTTGCAAAATGAGAGTGAAGATGAATGTAGTGCAGGCCCACTTGTCATGGGTCCATTGAACATTTCAAAGAACACAGTGTCTAGACTCTGCCTGTGTCAGTTTTCTCACCACCTTTTAACTCCTTAGTTTAGTTTACAATCAATTGTGTGAACCTGCAGTATTTTAATGATGCTTCTTTTCACAGCTTGCCCTTTTTTTCCCCGAACAATCCAATCCCTAACGGAAAACCTTATCTGAACAGCTGATCAGGCCGCTTTATGGAACCCACGAAGAATGCTTGAAACCTTATTCCCTTTAGGCCAGGCTGAAAAGAAAAGTAAAGACTTTCCCAGGCTTCGGCAAAGATTAACAGGCAAATGGTTAGATTAAGCAGTTGTGCACGAGAAAGGACTCAGCGTTGTTCTCAGTATTCCATCTAAACCTAAATTCATTGTACTTCAACACTAAGCTTTTGTTCTACTCTGGCGCTTCATTACAATGGTATATAAACAATGCCAGTTTACCAAAAAAATAAAAAAAATTAAATAAAATGCAAAAATATGTGAAAAGAAAACAATGTGACAGAAATTTTAAGGCTATTTATTCTTCTCCATTAGCACACAGAATGCCACCTTCATTCCAGAGCAGAGAGAAGTGTTTCTGAATATGAATTTAACTCCATTGTATTATTTATTCTCTTTACCTCCATGCACGTTTATAATATTCTACTTTATCTAACATTTTTGTCTTTACCTTTTAGACAGACCCTCCTTCCTGAAAATGAATAAATTAGCTCAACAAATGTATGGATGGATGGACAGAACTCTGCAGTAAAAAATGATGGCTCTTACATCTGTAAATGTTTATTCTCTCCAGCCACCTTTCTAACTCAATTACCCATCTATTGGTGCGACCGGATCATTTACACTTTTTTTTTGCTCTACATGTCTGTTTCCCAAATGATGTAACATTAATTGCGACTTTCAAGCTGCTTGCATTTTCAGTGGGACCTTTGTTAATTCATGTATGCATACTAAGACTGTAAAAAGGGCATTGCATACAAGAGCCTTGAAATGGGATATGGTGTTGAGGCTAGGGTGCTTATTTATAACAATGAAAATGTATGCCATTGGGGTCTACAAAAAGCTGACAGGCACTTCTTTGAAAAGGTGGGACAGAATGAAAACCTACTGTATAGAGCGATAAGGGTGCACATGGGAAAAGGCACAGTAAAGGTGAGATGGCTGTACATTGTGACTGGGTCTTCTTTTCACGCATCTGCTTAAACTCTTGCAAAGGCAGGCACGTTATGTAAAATATTTTTCTAGCTCTTAATTGTCACTTTTCATTTTATTGTTTTCCTTATTTGATCGACTCCATGACCCTGATTGGTGTGGAAAGAATACACCTTGACACAGAAGAAGGTTTGGGGCTGCAAAAATAGGTAAAACAAAAAAGATAAATGTGAGGTCATTACAAATGTGAGTCCAAAACAGAACTGATTGACAGAAGGAATATGATGGCTTTTAAAGTCAGGCAGGGGAAAATTATGTCATTTGGACAGGAACCGGACGTGACATTGTCAGGTCCGGAACTGGAAGTGACGTCATTGGGCCAGGAATCAGAAGTGACGTCATCGAGCCAAGGCAGAATTTCCCTTGCTTGGTCTGCAGGGACAAAAGAGAAAGGATTAGCGTACGCTGCCATTGCCTGGTTTGGCATGGAATCACCTTCTTTCGAGCCCTTTACTGCCTCCCATGTGTACGTGTTCAATTATATATGGATGGATAGCCTATTTGTCTATCTATGAAACATCACTGAATGGCAAAGCAGAAATTCTCAGATGATTCTGCACTTATGGGGTGTACTGATAAAGGGAATGAGACAGAGTATAGAAGTCAGGTGGGGAATTTTGTTTTTTGGTGCAAAGAGAACTGTCTGCAAGTTAACATCAGCAAAACCAAATAACTGGTTATTGACTTTCGCCACACCAAAGAGCCTCTATATCCAGCCACGATGCAAGGGATGAATGTAGAGGTGGTCCACAAGAACATGGGGGTCCACAGATTGGAATGGTCTCAAAAAACTCAGAGGAACTATATAATTAAGGGCAGAGCAGGCTCTTCTTCCTTAGGAGACTGTGTTCCTTTAATGTGGGAAGTGACATCCTTCACATCTTCTATAACTTTGTGATAGCCAATGCAATTTCTATGATGTGGTATGCTGGGCTGGTAATAGAGGCCCTCCAAATTAACAAGCTAATGAAAATGGCAGGTTCAGTTATAGAACACTCTGGACCCTCTTGGAGGTCATAGCGAAGGAGAAAATTAAAACAAAACTGAGTGTCATTATGGACAATGCTGAACATCCTCTCTCTGACACACTAACATTGAGGACTTTTAGTCAATGAATTATTCAGCAGACGTGTGTCACGAAATGCTACTGGGGGTCCTTTATACCAACAGAAATACACCTAAATAATGTCTCACTGTGACTGCGACAGCCAAGTCAACAGGTTTCTTTTTTTTTATGTTTTCCTTCTTTTTAGATTGAATTACATTAAATAAACTTTAATAATCTCATGAGAAAATTCAGATGCATACAAGAGGAGAAACATAAAAAGCATGCATGCAGACTCAGACATACTGACTTTATGTCATGCTTGTGAAAGTGTCTCTCAAAAAGGCAAACTTCCTCCTGAGGACAATTAAAGTTCTATCTATCTATCTATCTATCTATCTATCTATCTATCTATCTATCTATCTATCTATCTATCTATCTATCTATCTATCTATCTATCTATCTATCTATCTATCTATCTATCTATCTATCTATCTATCTAACATAGTGACTTAGCAATCTATCTATCTATCTATCTATCTATCTATCTATCTATCTATCTATCTATCTATCTATCTATCTAATATAGTGCATTCTATCTATCTACAGTTAGGTCCATAAATATTTGGACAGAGACAACTTTTGTCTAATTTTGGTTCTGTACATTATCACAATGAATTTTAAATGAAACAACTCAGATGCAGTTGAAGTGCAGACTTTCAGCTTTAATTCAGTGGGGTGAACAAAACGAGCAGCTTGTTGCTGCTCTCATTGTCCAATAGCAGACTTTTCTGAAATTGTTGCTTTTCTTTTTTCTATGAGCACTGTTAAATTTTTTTGTGAACCTGAGGAGATCAGCATTCCTGAGACCTTCATCTTTCTTTTTTTTCAAATATTGTATGATGGACACAGTTTGCTGGTCCTGTTTTGGTTCATTTTGTATCTCACTATTGTTTGGCAGCTTATTAAGGAAAAATAAACAATTAAGGGGTCTGAGTCTTCAAGAGCAAGTCACATAAAATTAATTATTTAGGCCCAAACAACAAAACAAATTGTTTTAATTAAAGTGGATCATAAATGTTAAACGTTCGGTTATACCCCTTGAATATGCAGTCTAAAATGTGTTTTGAGATTTTTCAGTTAGGGACAACAGAGGTTTTGTGGTAAGGTAGTTACAGTTAGGTCCATAAATATTTGGACAGAGACAACTTTTTTCTAATTTTGGTTCTGTACATTACCCACAATGAATTTTAAATGAAACAACTCAGATGCAGTTGAAGTGCAGACTTTCAGCTTTAATTCAGTGGGGTGAACAAAACGATTGCATAAAAATGTGAGGCAACTAAAGCATTTTATGGACGTAACCGTATCTATCTATCTATCTATCTATCTATCTATCTATCTATCTATCTATCTATCTATCTATCTATCTATCTATCTATCTATCTATCTATCTATCTATCTATCTATTTAAAGTAACAAATAACCTTTTTTCATCCCAAGAAAGTTTATAAGTATGAGTGATTTTTACACCAAGCTTGGGGCAAGGAAAAGACCAATGACCTTGTGATCCAATCTAGCCAAATTATCTGCCATTTCATAACACTTGACCCTCAGGGTTTGCCTTGCTTTGTCATGTTTGCATGTTTTCCCATTATTCATGTGGGTTTCCCTTCCCAATCCAAAGATTGTAGTTTAGATTGGCAACTCTTAACTGGCCAAGTGTGTTTGTGTGGTGGACTGGGCTACTGTTTTGTCTTTTCAGCAAAACAATCATTCCCCATGTAATGTAAATACAGAAAGTGGTATGGTAAAGAGATGGAAGTGTGACATATCTTGTTTGTTTCTTCTATAGTACAAGGAGGTCACTGACCCAGAAACTTATTTTGACCATCAGAGGAATCATTAAAGGATGCCCCCATAGCATGGACTAACAGTCAGGAGACACAGGAAGGAAGAATTCAGGAAATACCTTGTAGGCAGTATGGCGTTGTGGCTAAGAAATTGGACTTCAAACCTGCTGGTTCAATTTCCACCAGTGGCTCCCCTTGTTCTTTACAAAATTCTGTAAACACTTCAAGTGACTCTTAAACTTAATAGGACCTTTAGATAAAAGTGTAATGAAAGGTATATCTATAAAATAAAATGCTGTCAGCAGTGTGCCAACACTTTTAAATTCACCTAATAAGGAAAGTAAAATATTAAATGGCACAGTGACCGCTTGTTTTGATTTCATTGTGTTCATTTAAGAACCGAATTTGTGGGTTTATATATTCTTTACTTTCTAATCATTAGTGATAAGCGAAAACGATTTGTGCGTAATTGAATTTGCACCAAATCACAAAAACGCAACATAAATTGTGTTTCGCTTCCAATGAAATTCATGCCATTCATATAAGAAGAAAGATGTTTAGATGTATCTGGATGTGTTTTCATGTATTTATTCTTCATGGCTCTGCCTATCATTTAGCAAGAAAATAAAAATCTCTAATGAAAAAAAAAATACTGGAAACTCAACTTGATAAGGCAGCTGCTAGCTAAAGGCTTTTGATTGGGGGATTTGGCATTGGCAGCTTTCAGTTAACTGAGATGTTCTAGTAGAGAAAACACACTAGTGTGCACAATGGCAGATTTGGTGTGTTTTTTGCGTGGAAAATATGCAGCATGTCACATTGTCTAAAAAATGTGCTGCGGTCGTCTACGGTGATGTGAATAAGAGGCATAAATTGAATTGATTTTACCAGTGTGCTACATACAGATGTCACACATTAGGCAGCTGCAGAGAAAGAAAGTAAAACAGATGGGTGAATGAGGCTTTAGTGAGCAGTATTCCTTGTTTCCCTCTCCAAAAAACCTTCAAAGCCTCCAAACATCTCAGTTTTGTGTTTATAAAGTGCCTGTGAAATTCATTTTAGTGTCATTTCATGAAATTGCCTGTTTCACTCATTACTACTGATCATGTATGATATGGATAAAAATTGATTTTTATGTATGACCTTGGATGGCCACCCTACAATGACCTGATGCCCAATCTAGGACTGTTTCCTGTCTTGTACTGAATTGGATTAAGAAAATTTGAGAATGAGATTAAGTGAGACCTTGGATGACTGCTAAATAAACAGTAATAATAATAAATATACGATTTAAACTTAGCCATTCAAATATCAGTGGAAGGGAACTACACTACAAATTCTTTTCAGATCAATCAATGACAAAAAGAGATACAAATGTGATTACTTGTGTCTGGATCAAATATACAAGAACAAATGAATGAATAAGAGTTTGTGGGAGAAGGTTCCCCTGAACGAGTGTGCTCTAGGTACACCCAATGTGCATTTTATTTTGGCTAATAGGGGAGAACACACTGCCACGAGTAATATCCCATTCCAGATACGGGACACCCTGGAGAAGACAATGAGTTACATTCTGGAAGATGAGCACCTTGACCTTAATCCGTGCTCTGAGGGCCAAACTCCATCACATCAGTTCAGATATTTATAAATTCTTATCAGGGATTGGGATGTTTCCATTCTTAAGAAGAACTGGACATTCAACAAAGCAATCTTTTACTTGGTAGAGAAGATTGTGTAATAAAAGAATAATGAAGATATCAAAGGATTGGGGTGCTAGCCTCGTATCCCATTTAATGAATGAGGCAGGATATTCATTAAATACACACCAAAAACACATGTCATTTGCAACACAGAAAAGATGATTCTGGATTGCTGGTCGTAGAGGCAGAGTTTCAAAGAAAAAGCCATTTTTGAAACTGGCAAGTAAAAAGAGTAGGTTACAATGGGCAAAAGAACACACACATTGCACAGAAAATGACTGGAAAAGTGTGTTATGGCCATCACCCTGGAGTTATCTTTTCTCTGATGGTATGTATTTAGTGAAGAAGATGACTGAGGACCTGTAAGGTGTTTCTTTCTCAAACTACACACTCTAATGTCCTTATCTTCTTATGCAGTTGCCCACTTCTTTTTTTCTCCTGATTAGATTCAGTTTTCCCTCCTCTCTCAGGACAGTAATAGACACCTTTATATGAAATCTTCAGTGTCTTGGCAATCTAACACATGGAATAATCTTCATTCTGTAAAAAAAAAAAAAAAAAAAAGACAACAATAGGCATATTTCTTGAGAAAGTTGTTTCATTTTGGACATTTTTCAACCCAGAACTGAACTTTAGGAACAGCAATACCTTGCAAGCCAAGTGAACAGAATAACAGGTTTCAGCAGTGTGAATACAATTACAAAGGTTTCTCTAATAACCCATTAGCATGTAAACATGACTAATTAAGGATACACTAAGGGAGTTTACCGTTTGGACAGTGAAGGAATGGCTCCTAAAAGTTGGGCTTTGCAGCCATATGTGAAAAATAAATTAGAAATCTTCCATTTCAAGAAGTAATAGCCAATTGAAACACTAGCAATGCCTTGACTTTATCTTTAAATCAATTTAGTGGTACCTTGATAAAAAAGGTACCATCGTGAACATTTCTGGATGGCCCCAACCCTTTGACTGGTAGTGTAAATGTACTTAGTGCTATCAACAGCATTCACCATTAAAGGTGCTTTACAGGGCTAACAAAATGACAAAAGTTTTCTTCCTGCTTTATACAGTATACTTTAATGTAATGCCATATAAAGACTTTTTATGTGAACTGAGTAAGTTTTAGAAATCTTCAGACTGATTGAAAGGAAAACCAGCAGCCTCAGAATAGTTGGTGACCCATTAACCAACCTGCCCATCCTTCAGATTATTGAAAACAAAAGGTGGAAGTTAATAAAGATGGATGGCAAGCTGCCATGTAGAGGCAAAAATGTTGTCACCTTCCTTCCTCCACATTAGCAGCTCTCACATCTGCTTCCCAGTTACAAGACTTGAGAGACAATTACAATTACTACACGCGCGATACAAAGTGATGGTGCTGCAGTTGTTAGTGTTGCTGCCTCACAGCTTTAAGGCTGAGGTTCAGTTCATGGACCAGTTGCTGTCTGTTACCTTTGGACTGTTTTCTCTGAGTCTCTGTAGATTTTCTTTGGGAACTCCAATTTCCTCTGATATGCCCAAGATACACACATTAGGTTAATGTGGGTTCCTAAATTGGTCTGATAAGTGTGAGTGTAGTTGCACAATCTGATGACCTCCCATCCTGTCCAGGACTGGATTGTGCATTTGATCCAACGTCCTTGGATAACCTTTAAATTACCAAGACCCTGAACAGGAAAAAGTCCATTTACAAAACAGATGAACAAATTGGCACACAAAACTAAACGTATTATTGATGACAAGTTTTTTCACTTGTACTTGTACATTCCTGGCTGTAAAAGCTGGACATGTGACATTTGTGTTTAACTTCATTAAACTATGAGAGAATTGCATTACATTGAATCCAGTTACAATAAACCCTAAATTTAAGGTTCTAGTTTTTGACATTTCTTTAACTCATCTTCATGCTTGCCAGATTCAACAGACACATTGGCATCGAGACAATATTTCATTGGGAACACTGCACAATAAGTATAAACAGGGAATGTTGAGTGTTCTCGGTTATGTGCCTATGTAATAGTCGGCATTTCTTTTTTATTCTTTTATGTTCTTTGCTTCTTTTTGTGGAAGGAAAACATGGATGAAAAAACATGAAGACATAGAGAGAACATGCAGAATCCACGCAGAGAGTATCTAGACACTCAAACCAACACTAAGATCTGCTCCAGTTTTCTACTCTCTGAAGACAATATTTAAATAATTTTCTTGCTCTACATTTCATTTTGTAGTTTTACCAAGTTACATAAATTTCCCAAGAACCACACCAAACCATTCTCCAGAAAAGAGGGCTTTCAGACTTTAAGATATGTCTACCATTTTAGACATAATAGCTTGCAGGTTATGACATTGCACTATAATTCAGAAATGTCCATTAGTAACTCACTCTGTGATCCTACACAAGTCACTTAATCTGTCGGTTTAGAAACAACTACATTGCACTATACCTGAAAAAAGGTGTTAAGCGTACGAAGGTTGGTTGTATAGTACATTATCTGGTATTGTGGTCTAATACCTACAATGCTGTTCTACAAGGAATAGCCTTTCAGGATTCAATCCTCAGCTTTCATGCATTGTGTGACCCGTGGCATTGTACATCTTTGAGGTTGGTAACATACTCTTGATAAAAATGTGAAGTGACTAACTACAATGTCAAAGTTTTGATATAACAAGCATATTTATTAAAGCATTTACAGTATAAAGACAATACATAATATTTGTATAACTAAAACATTAAATGATACATTAGGATGTTTAACCTACGCATGTATAAAATGATATCTTTTGTATCCAAGTGGGAGGCAGGAGACAGTTTTTTTTTTTAAAGAATGCCTTTTGTTTGCTAAACAAAAGATCTTGAGTTGAGACAACAATGGATCCGCCTATTTATAGAGCAGAATTGTGTACCCTTAATGCAATGAGTGAATTCCATGCAAACAGGACATATGAGCAACAAGAGTTTAGTCAGTCACCTCGCTGTGGTATCCAGCAGGAAGAGGAACAGAACTCAATGAACACCATTGTGGTGCCCTGATTAAATGAGTTGAACATTTGCAACTTCAGAGAATGAGAGACAGAGACGAGGGGCCGTGGAGATCTGGCTGAGGGCCAAAAAGACCTCAGGGCTGGAAGATAAAAAGGACATGGTCCCTAGCTGGAGAGATGGAATAACTTGAGTCCATAAATAACAAGGCCAGGGACATCTGACATATGGCCAAGGCGTACTCCCCCAAACTCTGCGGGGTAGCAGATGGTTCTTATACTCCTTCTTTAAAAATAGGAAGCACCGAGTCTGCCATACAGAACACGCCGTCTTAGAAATCCTGCATGATTACTGTGCAAGAACACTGGAGACCACTAGAGAATGATCTCACCTAGTGCCTCCTTACCCAAAAAGCCAGATTCTGATCCTGAGTTTGTAGCTGACTGAGTTTAGAGAAAATACACATACTGTTATGTAGTCAGGAGGAGAGCTAGGATAAAGGACCATTGGGAGAACTTTTTGGTGGAAAGAAAAGGATGAGAGATGGGTGGGAAGGTGCTTTGGTGGTATTTAAGAGGTAGACAAAGGTGTGTAAGTCAACCTAGCCAATAGTAAGTGGTTCAATCTGCATATGGATATCGATTGGGACAAATGTTGCTTTCTTTGTCTCTTTCTGTAGATACTCTCATTGACCTTTCCTTGTGTGTTTAAAAAAGTATTAATGCACCTAATATATGTTAAATACACTAATTTCTAAAACAGCACACAGTATGATGGTGTCTTTGGTGCCAAAGGAGTTTTCTCTCACCATCAGAAGGGATTTAGGGACTTGACCTGTAGTCACTAAGCTCCCTCAGGCCAGAGCAAGAATAAGTCTTTAGGTGGAAGGGCATTTTTCATCATCATCATTTTCTTTTCTGATGAGAACTGGTACTACTCCATGTTTCTCCTGTATTGCGAAGCTCCTAATTCTATCATCAACATAACACTCTGATTTGTTTTTAAAATTGCTGCTGCTTCACCTACTGTATTTGTTGGTTAGTTTTATATTGACAAAATCTGAAGATCCTTAAAGTCCAGCTCTCCAACACATTATATGGTAATTCATTCTTTGTGTGTGCTGGTTTAAGTGAAATCTGCCCTTAACTACTTTTCTACCACGTGTCTGTTTGTTTCCAATCATGTCCCGATGTCTCATGATCACTTCTACCCTCTCACATAAACAAGACTTACTCTTATGGTGCAATGAACCTGCCACTCTTTTCTGTGAGAGGTCCACGACTTGAGATTTGGAGGTACCAATTCTCATTCCATCCCCATCCCATTCAGCTATAGGCTCTGTACATTGGAGACAAAAGACTACTGAGTCCAAAAGAATAACATCATCAACAAAACTCAAAGATTCAGACCTTAGTTTCCCAAACTGTATTACCTACAAACCTTGGTTTAATCTTGATATCCAGTCCAAGAAAATCATGAGCAAGAGAGAAGTTTAATGCTCACACTAAATGGTTTCAACTTATCACCTAGTATGTGTAATTAGAACTCTAGCTAAGCACTGTGGATGCTAGAGGTAGCTGTTGCCCCTTTAACCCAACAGACAGACGCACAGGACACAGGTTAAAAGCACTCAGAAGTATTTTAATGCTTCTTCCTCTTTGAATAGTGCCTGTAAGCTCTACAGCCACCAATAAACAAACAAATATTAATCACAATAATCTCAAATCTTTCATCCACACCTCCCAGCAAGCGTTGTCCACCTCCTCCCGACTCTGGCATGCTTTCTGGGTTCCCATTAGTCCTTTATATAATCCTTGACCCGAAAGTGCTTCTGCTCTTCTGTCCATGTGACCGGCCAGCACTTCCAGGTCCGAAGGAGAATCCCAGTCCTTTAATCAGCCTGGAAGTACTTCGGGGATTCCATCCTCATGACTTCCTACTACTTCTGGGCTATAAGGGAAGCCTGACTCCCCAGGTCCTTTCATAGCAGCCCTTGGTGGCACCCATGGCACCCAACAGGGCTGAGATAGCGAACTCCAAGTCCCAGGAAGCCCTGTGCACCTCTATACTCCAGGGGAGCTGCCATTTAACGTCTCGGGGGAGGGTAGTGTCCTACAAAAGCTGCCTTACCCCGTCCTTTCATCTCAGGGGTGTTCCAGGCCGGGTTGAGCTACCGGGGATCTCTTCCAGCACGTACACTGTCCGAATGGCATGCAGCAGAGGTCCCACAAACCCCATGTTCTTGTTTCACATCCCAAAACATACATACAGCACACATGCTTTCTGAGCATGGGGGAGTTGGTCTACTGTTCCTCTACCAGAAGAGAAATCACATTCTTCTCTTGAATCTTTGGCACAAATATCAGATAACGTCTTCAGTTAAGGACCCTAGTGTGGCCTTTTCCAGGGAAGCAGAGCAGTACGATTGTTCAGTAATTGGAAAACATCCACTTATGTCCCTTTTGAAAAATGGGGGCCACTGCCCCATTCTGCCAGTTCTGAGACACTCTTCTCACCTGCCATGCAAAATTAACACTAGAATCCATGAAGCCTGCGAAAATATCCGTAATGCTGGGGAACCTTAATTTTTCTCGCAGCTCCTCATCACCATGTGAATTGCGCACTGATATTAACTTTGTTTTCCAAATGTGTCAATCAGCCACAGGCAGGCAGTATGCTATCCCATCCCCGACTGAGGCAGCTGAGGCCAGACACAAACTTCTCACAGCTGAAGTCTGTTTATCTGGGAGTTAGGTGTCTGGAATTGTATAGGAAAATAATATATTGTTATTTGGAATACATACATTTCATGTGTGTTCCATGTCTACAACGATCTGTGTAAATGTAGGATGACAGGAAATGTGAGGCATGAAATTTTGAACATATAACTAAAACAGAAATTCTCTTCATCATGTTATAGTCATAACAACAAAATGTTCACATAAAGTGTATAATGTGTGAAAACTGAAGTCCAAATATCAAATAAACATTTTCTCAAAAGATATAACAAAACAAGTGTATTTGTATTCAAGAATAAAACCAAAGAAAAAGAAATTGTTCATTTTACATGTTGTTGTCAATATGTAAAAACTGAAATCCAAATATCAGTTGAAACAAAGTAAAGGCATTTGCATGCATGTATGTGTTTGCGTGTTTCACAGTGGAAACACGGCAGTCTCACAGATATCTCTTTTGCTGGTGCAGGGGTAAGAACTGCTGGTTTATAATCGAGATGTTGCCAGTTCGATCCCAGGTCCTTGTGACAATGTGGGTCTGTTCCATGCTCCCACTTCCTCTTTGGGAGCTTTTGAACCTCACACCATCGGTACTGTAACCGGATGAGCTGGACAATAAGCACACCAAACGAAGCAAGGGGAAAGGTATAAAGTGCAGAAGTGCTATTATTTAAAACAGTCAAAAGCAAGAAGTGTTCAAAACAAGTGCACTGCTTCTAAAAGTTAATAAATAAATAATACATTAAAAACAGTGAAAATGTGGAAGTTAAAATCCAATAAATAAATCCATTAAAATGAGGTTAAAACAATGGCTTAAAACAAATGAAACCTGGTGCCTTCTTCTGCTGGCGGCTCCCCTGCTTCTCCCATCCGGGCCATGCACCTACTGGAGTCATCCTTCTAGTCTTGTTGCTTTTCGGTCCCTGGCTCCATAGGGCTCTCACCAGACCGAGAGTTGGGTTCCCCAGCGACCAGGGCACTCACGCTGGGGCTTCCACCTCCCAAGCCTCCGACTCCCCCTGCCTTCCATGGCCTTATGCGGCGAACCAACCACCTTCCGGTCACTCCTGCTACTCTAAAGCGCTCAGCAGGAGTGACCACTTCTTGCTAACCCTGATTGTCGGCCTAACACTCCTGAGGGGCTCTCCTCACAGCTGCCTTCTCTTATCAGCAAGCCTGCCCTCACTCACTCACTCACTCACTCACTCACTCACTCACTCACTCACTCACTCACTCACTCACTCACTCACTCACTCACTCATGCACACACCACTTTTCAGCTTCCAGCTTTCTTTTCTTCCTCCTCTAACCTCTGTTCACTTTTTCGATCTTTCTTGTCCCCTCCACACTCGTGCTTCTCCAATTTATAATGGGGATGTGGTACAGGTGTGCCAATTAGCAGCTCCCGGCATCAATTACCGATACGGATGATTCCTCACCTGTGCACATAAGCGAGGAAATGCTCGAAGCACGTTGTGTCCGAGAACCACTCCGACCACACTTACCACGCCCCCTCTATAATTATTTAAAAACTGGCCTTTTTTTCTAAGCCGCGGACCCGCTATACCACAGTCCTACCTACATTTACCGCTTTAAGTGGTGTGCTGCTTTAATTGTTAATATTAAACAATGTAGATAGATAGATAGATAGATCTTTATTGTCATTGTCACTTTTACAAAGGAACAACGAAATTGAAGGCTAACATACATTTGATTTGAGTCTCTAATAAATCAATGAAAAAGTGTGCTTTTATTCAAGAATAAAACTGAACAAAAAACAAAAACTGCACATAAGTTAAAGTCTTAACACTGTGTAAAGTTTTGGTATTTGCAAAAGTTAGTGTTTTAATTATTCAGCTTTATTCTCTCAGTCACGTTCACGCTCTCCCTGATCTGACACTGTTACTTTTCAAATAAAGATGTGGTATAACAAAACAAGTGTGGTTTTATGTGTGATTTTTTTTTATCTGTTGATTTATTTGAATTGTGGTATCTACCTGTGCTTCACTTTTCAATGTTCTTACTGCATTCATTTCTTCAGATGTCTGCAAGACCCAATATGTTGTGAGAAGCTATTGAATTTTTTTTAACATTTTGAAGATAATATTCTTTTCTTCTTTTTCCACTGTTTCAATTGTTCTGCTTGTCTGTGAATGCTGACTGTTACCTTCAAACAAATACAGTACTGTATGTTATCCAAAGCCTTGAGTGCAGGTCTCAGTTTGTTTTTTTTCATTTGTAGTAAGTTCTAATCAATTTTAAATATACTTATATGTCAGCTTTGGGTGCAAGACAGAAAACAGCCGTCAATGTGGCGCCAGTCTGCCACGGTGCACACATACAAACACAACTGCCCTCACCCCCATTAGTTTATTTAAGAGACATCAATCAGCCTAATCCACATGTCTTTGGATATGAAAGGAAAAGTGGGGAAAAACTAAAATAAAGCAAGAATACTGAGGCGGCCATACTTGGATAAAGAGTGAAACAGATTATGAACCCAAAATCCTAAGCAGCAGCACTAACTACTGCGTGACTATACCACCCTGTACTTTAACAAATGAATTAATTTATTTTCAGAACCCACTTGCCAATGCAGGATCACAAGAGATCACAACTTATCTTTGCACCATCAGAGACACGGCTGGACTGGGTGATAGTTGATGGAAGGTATGGTTGTCTAAGTGAGGAAAGGACAACAACTATGGAATATTTTGGTGTGTCAACATGGCCCTCCCTGTTTACTTGCAGTGTTCAATAAAAAAACAATATTTGATAGCGTGACAAAACAACAGAAAAAGGTAAACGCCACGAAGTGGGGTGGCTTTGGATTAATTCAGACCTGCTGATGACTTGTCAGACTTAGAGCTCCTTCAGTCAAGTCATCTCCACAATAAGTGGTGCCTCCTTCCAGGTGGTCATCCTTTTGAAGGGGTGGGGTCAGTTGTCCTCACCGGGTGGTTTCTCAAGACTGTGGAGGAAGAAAATGAGAAGACGGTTAGTGGTAGCATTTCCTCTCTTTCCAGGGTGGCATCACATACCTGGGAAGAGCTTGGATGGTGATCCACAGACACACATGCGTGACACAGGGCATAGACAATTAAAGCAATTAATTTAAAGCTAAACCCATTTCTGTTGATGCGTATTTTATTTCATAACAAAATAAATAAAAATAACACACAGATAAAATGGAAACCATTCTACTATTCAATGTTCAATAGTAGATTTACTAAGGACAGAGCAGCAATCTCACTTAATTTGAAAAAACCAAAATGCCATTTAGGTAATCATTTTATTTAATTAGTAAGCCAGAACTGTTTATAAAATATCAGAATGTGTTGATTTTCAGAACTAATGGCCCTAAAAAATATTCAAAGATATTCATCACTGGAATTTTCCCCAGCTCACCGCTGTACTGACTTTCAGTCTTTCACACCCTCTTCTCATGGAGGCCCTCTAATCAGCATTTTATCATCGTCGACTGCAGTCAAGGGGACGTGCATGAGCCATTGCATTGAAGTTTGTACGGTTTTATGAATCCAAAGCCATGCAAAGGCTTTGAAAGTCACCAAAGAGTGGAGGTGGCATGGAGCTACAGTATCTGCTCAACCTGTAAACTTCTCATTCACCTGTCTCTCTTGGAAATGCATTACACTGTAGTTAGTTGTAATGAATTGCCTTGTCTAGCTCTTTAAAATGCCTGAATGACATTTCTCCTAACAGATCCAGCTACAGGGGCTTAATCAGTGCTGGCACATGCAAGAAATAAGAGATGTGAGCTCTGAAACTGCCAAGATAAAAAAAAAAACAATAACTTGGTTTGAAGGCAACTTGCAAACACAGGAATTTAATTTCAGATGAGATTACAAAATACAGTAGCTTACAAATTCATACATGTTAAAGCTAACAATTACTGTCCCCTGCTATTCTGAGTAAATTGGTCCAAAATTGTTTTTGATGCTGTGACGCGCAAGTCCCTGTCTTGTGCCCAAAAAAAGAGGCTGAGTCTCAGTACTTTAGCAAAATCAGCTTTATTCAACTTGAAATAGGAACTTCATGGCTATTTACTGCAGTGGAAGCTACCACTCTCCTATATGCAGACACAGCAAATGGACATAGTTGAAGCCAGATCAGTGGTTATACTGTTCCCTGCATTTATAATGTTCCTTGCATCAACTGTCGGTGACAGACACTTATAGCGCGATTGCGATTGGCTCGTAATTGTTTCCGCGACACTATTCTGCTGCGCTGCGAACCTGTGGTTGCCTCGGCAACAGACAAGCAGCCCTCTATAGATGCGGCAGTCGTGCTTCGGCATATTGTCCCGTTGGGGGGGTCCCAAAAGAGTTCAGAAACCTCACAATGCAAAACAATAAAGGAATTAACACTGAATTATACAATGTTAAGTGGGCTTGTGAATGTTATGCTAAATTAAATATACTGTAATGTTTTAACCACTCATAATCATCAACCCAATGGCTAGCAATACCAGCTGGTAAAGTGTGGTTCATTGAAGTGTGAAAAACTACAAACAAAACAAAGCCACAGACAAAATTAAAGCCAAGGCCAATGAACCTTGATGATTCTTCTCTTCCACTGCAGTTTAAGCTCACTTTTAGCACTTTGACAAGAGACCAAACTGTTGCAGAATATTGCAGAATAACAATAATGAGTAATAAGAGATCATTTGTACTTCCTGCTGTTATGGCATTTAATATATATTAAACAGAGAATATGGAGTGGCTGGCATCTCAACTGAAATGGACAGTTCCTCACCTGACAGGGTTGCAATTATAATGGACAGATGGACATCCCAGCTGGGATGGTGGGAGCTCCCTTTTCAAGCCAATATATCCTTCCATCCTTTAATTATTTTATCCAAGCCAAGATGATAAAATAATTAAAAGACTGAAAGATGCTCACTACATGTGCTTCCCCAACACAGCTGGTGGCAGTACCCCTCTGGTGGATCTCCCAAGGACACTTCCGCAGGGCTGAATGGGAGTCGTAGTCTTGATAGGTGGTCCTGCTGGGTTTTTTGGGAGCCACCAAATGAAGCTGAAGGGAGGAGGCTTCTATGTTTTATGATAGTTCCACCTGACTTGGAAATGCAATATCGTAGCACCAGGTCCAGCATAAAGGAAGATGCTCTGCCTTCCTTAGGCGTGTTGGAGTTGGGAGGAAAGGAGGATAACGCTCGTCTGGATGGGAGAAGAAGGGAAAGGAAAATGAAAGAAAAGGAAAAGAATTGTATTGTTGTGGATGAATATGCCTGTATAAGAAATTTCACTGAATAAAAGCATTTATCTGAACCTGGGACTTGTGTCTGTGCAATTATCTCTTTGGTTTGAGGCTCTGAGACACAACCTAGTGGTCACAGTATGTAATTTATAAATATAACTGAAGGACCAAAGGGAAGAGCTTGCACAGGACAATATCTCCCCCAGGACAACAGAGGGCAGGCCCCCTGGCTTGCCACATTACCACGGGTTTGGAGTATGGAAGCTCACCCATGCTGGGGCCCGTGGCCACTGCCGGGGGGCAAATGGAGAATAGCTGAGTCCTGCTCTGCAGGGCTGCCACCACACACAGAAGTGCAGCCAGAAGGAGATTGTGGAACACCTGGAGCACTTCCGGATGCTCTATAAAACGGGCCGCCTCACTCCATTCAGGGAGGAGGTGGACAAAACTTGCTGGAAGAGGAGCAGAGGCAAAGAAGAGATAGAAAGTGCTGTGGCCTGTGCTTATAGGACTGTGCCGTATAAGGTGGGAAATGAGGGAAACATGTTTCCCACATTTATAAAAGGTGTGTTGTGTGCTGGACTTGGGCTCAGTGTCTGTTGTGTCCGGGGTTTGGAGAGCTGTATGCCCCCTGGTGTCCACTATATATATATATATATATATATATATATTCACGGCATTCGTAGTCTGTGTCACAATCTGATTGTATGGGTGGTCACCTACCAGGTAACGCTTGTGGTTGGCCAGCAATCTGCTAACATCCGCCACGGTGCCCTCAGTTTGTAAGGAGCAGATCATAGAATGGTTGAAATAGTTTACTGTCAAATAAATGCAAAGAGTACGCGACACGTGTTTCGCCCTCATTCTGGGCTCATCAGGCATACACACTCCGCTGCACTCCCTCTCGGGAATCGAACCTCAGACGTCAGCGCCAGAGGCGATGCCCCTAACGTTGCGCCACGGCATGTGGTTCGTTTATTTGACAGTATGTAGATCGGGGGGTAATTACATTCACGGCATTCGTAGTCTGTGTCACAATCTGATTGTATGGGTGGTCACCTACCAGGTAACGCTTGTGGTTGGCCAGCAATCTGCTAACATCCGCCACGGTGCCCTCAGTTTGTGAGGAGCAGATCATAGAATGTTTGAAATAGTTTACTGTCAAATAAATGCAAAGAGTACGTGACACGTGTTTCGCCCTCATTCTGGGCTCATCAGGCGTACACATTCCACTGCACTCCCTCTCGGGAATCGAACCTTGGACGTCAGCGGCGATGCCCCTAACGTTGCGCCACGGCGTGTGGTTCGTTTATTTAACAGCATGTAGATCGGGGTAATTACATTCACGGCATTCGTAGTCTGTGTCACAATCTGATTGTATGGGTGGTCACCTACCAGGTAACGCTTGTGGTTGGCCAGCAATCTGCTAACATCCGCCGTGTAGGGAAAGCTTTGTAATATGTCAAAATATTTAGTTTGAATTTTAATTAATTTATATGTTTTAGGCAACATGATTTGATTGCTCTCAGAATGACGTCTGTCTATGTGTGTCTGTATGTTACCAAATCAGTTTGTGGAACCCAATCACTCAAAAGCAAACCATTCAAACTCAACAAAACTAGACACAGTGATACAAAAGACTATTAATTTGGACATACAAATACTATACAGACATGCAAGGTACAGTATATTCAGTATATAGGAAAATTACTATAACAAGATCAAATATTCAGCTTTGAGGTACACACTTTCGACATTCCTGAACATGATTTGACCATTCTATGACTGTGTGTGCCGTTGTGTGTGAGTTGCAGGCTGCCAGTCTGTGGACACAGTAACTCAACAAGACAGAAAACAGACACACAGGATAACATTCAGGTATGCTCAAAGTCTTAACCATTTTAAAAGTTGGAGAATTTCTAATTTTCCATTGTTTACTCATCAAAGTGAAGGATATAAAATTTTTGTTTATTAAATATTTTTGTAATAATTACTCATTTCCAAAAATAACAGTAATGATGGAATGTAATTGTATGCATTAGTATAGCAGATAAAATATGCTTATAACACCACCAATGGCGTAGCAAGGTCTGGTGGCACCCGGTAAGGAGTTTAACTTGTCACCCCCATGTCCACCAAAATATAAAATGAAATTTATTGAGAAAGCAAATTTTTTTATTCAATTGGTTAAGTAAAGAGGGAAATAATGTTAATTATCTTGTAAACAATTTTTTATGAATAAAAAAAAGTAAAATGCCTTTTTATTAATAAGCCAGTTTAATGTACAATGTAAGAAATCTTTTTTCATAGTAATAGTACCTAGTGCATAACTTTATTATTATAATACAATTTAATGAAAACTCAATTGTTTACAAGTTTCGTTCTCTAGGCTGTAATCCAACAAACTGTACTTTAACATGATACTTAGAATCTCTTCTTTCTAACTTTTTGTTCTGCAAATTTTGAAATTGCGTCATCAAAATCGATACCTTCAGCTATAGTACACTATTTTCAATTGACAAAATGGCTAAGCTACAGAGTTGTACTTGGTTCATAGTGGATGAGATAATTCTTAATTAGTTTGAGTTTTTAAAAACTACTCTCACATGATGCAACAGAAAAACATAAAGTTAAGAAAAATCTTAATGCTAAAGTGAGATTGGGAACAGAGTCTAAAACTTCATATTCAACCACAAACTCTAAGAATCTTAAGGAAGTCCAACCAAGAGACTCTTCTTTTGGAATTTTGGCGGCTTTTAGAAATCTTCTTAGGCGTGGTATTTCTGTAAAAAAAAAAATGACGCCAAATCGCCAATTAACCAGAATTGTGACACATGATTTCGTCATGTGTCCCGGCTCGTATATATAGGGGCCTTAAGATATTGGGATGGGGAGGGAGATATTGTCTGTTCGCTCATAGAATGATCCTAAAGTAAACTTGTTTACTTTATGGTCCGTTCTAGAGCGGACAATAACTACCCACCCCACTGTCTAAAACGTTTCGCACCGACTATATTATTATGATGTTCGGATTAAAAATATCATCTTGTTGCACAGAACGACTTGGGGTCGATGATATATTTGTGGCAGGGATGAGACAATGAGTCACAGGACCGGTTGTTTGTTTACTTGAGCACCAGCACAGTTCAAAAGAAACGAGACAGAACACCCCATCCCCCCACACACCACACAATAATACTAATCATTACAGCATCACATCATTCACCCGCAATTTGCTGCAATTAGGGATTGTTAAAGCCCATGTAAATTATTTGACATGTTATTTTATGTAACAAAAAGTTGCATTAATACAAAACCGGCAATTTTTTGTCACCCCCTCAGAGTTGGTACCCGGTGCGGGCTGCACCCACTACACCCACCTTCCTACGCCACTGATGCAATATCATGTGATTAAAAACTAAGCCCAAATAGCCTTGTGAAGGCTGAAGTAGTTTTTATAGATGCCAGATTCCAAATCGAATGATTAAAAAATTGCATTTTATATACTATTCATGCTTGTTAGTTATAGGTAGGTTATGGCTAATTGTAATTCAAATTTCTTAAACAGATTTTTTTTTTAAAAAGTACTCAATTGAGAGGTAAAATCTGTGGAGAACTCTCAAATTCAGATTGCTGGCTTAAAGATACCATGATAGATATCAGATAAAAATACTTTTGAATGCTTTAAAATCACTTCACAGTTTTTTTTATTATTTAAACCTTACATATGATATACCCTGCGGTGGGTTGGCACCCTGCCCAGGATTGGTTCCTGCCTTGCGCCCTGTGTTGGCTGGGATTGGCTCCAGCAGACCCCCGTGACCCTGTGTTCGGATTCAGCGGGTTGGATAATGGATGGCTGGATGGATATGATATACCGTTTGATTCATCTTGATGTCTAGTTATATGACTAGTTATTTTTGGCTCCCCCAAACACACACACACTTTTGGCCATCTACATGGAAAAAACCCTCATTTGCATACCATTTTTGGACAATATTTTGCACAAGAAATTGTACCTTTATGATAAGGAATAAACCAAAACAAATAGGACATAAAGTGGTGCCCCAGGGGTTCACTTTCTAATAAGATCTGAGGGGTCAAAGTTACTCCTTTTCCTAAAACTTAAAAAACGAGAATTGCTAACATGGGTATGTGGAATGTAATCTTATGCTGTTTCAAGGTTGCTGATCACAAATATAATATTTTTGATATTTGGATCGCTACCTCCAAGAGCCACTCCCAGAAGGTTAAATATGACATATTTCAAACATAAGCATGTGGGGTATCATTTTAAAATATTTCAAGGACAGTGATTACAACTATGATGTTATTTTTGATTTTTGATCTTTTAGTTGGGACCTCTCTATCAGAGACTGAAAATGGACAAATTTCTTTTACAATTCAGAATATTTGGACTTCAAACAGCTAAACTAAGCACATCTTTTAGTATTTTAAATATCTGATGCAACTATTTGTATTTATTGTGCTCATGAAGTATTCAGTAAATCATTACATTTCCAATGAACATCCCAAATTAGGGCGGCTTATGACAATTCAGACATTTATTTGTTTATTTTAAATTATTAGTTTTCAAAATAATAATCATTATTTAAGATGTATGTATTGTGTAGTTACAGTTTTTATTTATGATTTAGTATTAATGTAGTATGCATTTTGTTTTATATATTATGTATTTTCTTATGTTCCTTGCTGCTGGAACCACCTCCACTTTTATATTCAGGTGTATTCATATGGTCCAGGCAAAGGTTCATTTAATGTTAGCAGCATCTTGTCTAAGTACTATTTGAATTTTCAGATTTTGATTATTTTTTTTGCTTGTCTTTGGATTCTCATTCTTAGTTTTGGACTAGACATGTTTTTGCCTTGGCTTGTCTTTTTAGGCAAACACTTTTTGTATTTATTCTTGCCTTGTTTTTTCTTTGGTTTGCCATTTTTGTTCATCTTTTGTTTATTTAATATTTTCTTCGTTCAAAAAGATTATTTGTTGGTGTTATGCATCCCAAGCCAGAGGTTTGTCTTGAGGGGCATTTTAGTATATTTTAGCATTTTTGGAAGATTTAAAGTATATTTGTGAACTTTGAAAGCCAAACCCCTTTGAGTTTGTGGTCAGGCTGCCTGGAGTGAGGCTTATCTCTGTGAAAGTCAGTGAAGGTCCTGCACTGGTTTAGGGTTTTATGGTGGCCTATCACCCTTTTTTGTCATCCTTGTGTTGCCTTTTCACCACAACGTCAAGCAGAGCAAGAAGCAGAGATTTGCTCAGGCTCGTAATGTAAGGGCATGTTCTCTGCTGCACACGTGACGTCCCTGGCATTTCAGTAACTTGTTTTGAGGATTTGTTTTGCCATTAGGAGTGGAGATCCAAAATATAAAAGAGGAAAGTTGAAAAAATCCACTCACGAGATACATTTGAAACAACAGATTGATCAGTAATTGAGCACATACAGTATGCTTTTATCTAAAGGTAGACAATTTAAAACGTTTGGTAATGCTTCTTTAACGGGAGTTTTTAAAGTTTCAGAAAATTTGTAAGGCGTAGTCTATTTAAAATATTTCAACAAAAATTAAACTTTCTCTAGAAATTTCTTTGAAGAATTAATGTACCAGATTTCAACAAAATCAGTGTACTGGAAGCTGAGTTGTTTCATGCAGACAGAAAGGCACGACAACTACAGTAGGTAGTTTTTGCATTTTATGTAAATGCACCACAAACTGATCACTCATTCTGAGTGGAACTGGCAGAGTTATGTATTTAACCAATAAATCCTATATGTGGCAGCAGTCCATCACAGTGCACAATCATGCACACTCATATGCAAGGACAATTTAGAACTTCCACTCACCTCAACATATATATCTTTAGGATGTGGAGCAAAATTGAGTATAGTACAATACAATACACAATACAGTTTATTTTTGTATAGCCCAAAATCACACAGGAAGTGCCGCAATGGGCTTTAACAGGCCCTGCCCTCTTGACAGCCCCCCAGCCTTGACTCTCTAAGAAGACAAGGAAAAACTCCCAAAAAAACCTAGTAGGAGAAAAATGGAAGAAACCTTGGGAAAGGCAGTTCAGAGAGAGACCCCTTTCCAGGTAGATTGGGCGTGCAGTGGGGTGTCAAAAGAAGGGGGTCAATACAATACATAGTCAAGTCAAGTCAAGTAGAGCTTTATTGTTATCCTAACAATATACTTACAGTACACAGTGGGATGAAATACCGTCCTCCAGAGTCAAGAGGTGCAATACACAAGATATATATATATATATAACTATGATAAAAAAAAAATTTACAGTATTATGTAGTGTTATGTAATCCAGAGAGTGTGTGGAGTATAGAGTCCAGTGTGGAGGAGGGCAGCATGGTGTTCAGGAGCCGGACTGCTTGGGGAAAGAAACTATTGCGCAATCTCGCAGACCTGCTCCTGATGCTGCAGAGTCATCTTCCAGATGGAAGAGGAGTAAACAGTTGGTGGGAGGGGTGGTGGGGGTCAACCATGATGCTAGTGGCTTTATGAAGGCAGTGTGAGGTGTAGATCTCCTGCAGACTGGGTAGAGAGCTGCCAATGATGCACTCAGCAGTTTGCACAATCCTCTGAAGGGCTTTGCGGTTGGAGGCATGGCAGTTTCCATACCAGACTGTGATACAGCTGGTCAGGACGCTCTCTATGGTGCCTCTGTAGAAGGTGGTAAGTATGGGTTTGGGGAGGTACACCTTCTTCAGTCGTCGCAGGAAGTAGAGACGCTGCTGGGCTCTTTTTGTAAGATAGTTTGGTGTTTTTGATCCAGGACAGGTCCTCTGTGATGTGAATCACTGAGGAACTTGGTGCTCTTTACTCTCTCTACTGTGACACCATCAGTGCTGAGTGGGAGATGGACAGCCTTTGTCTTCCTAAAGTCAACAATCAACTCTTTTGTCTTTTCAACATTAAGAGACAGATTATTGTCTTTGCACCAAAGTGCCAGCCGTTCCACCTCTTCTCTGTACACCGCATCATCGTCGTTCTTGATGAGTCCCACTACTGTAGTATCATCGGCGAACTTGATAATGTGGTTTGTGTCAGAGTTGGAGGTGCAATCATGGGTCAGCAGCATGAAGAGTAGCAGGCTCAGCACACAACCCTAGGGGGCACCTGTGTTCAGTGTGATGGTGTTAGATCTTATATTCCCAATCTGTACTGTTTGGGGTCTTTCAGTGAGAAAGTCCAGAATCCAGTTGCAGGTGGAGGTGTTGAGTCTGAGCAGATCCAGCTTACTGATCAGCTGCCTGGGGATGATAGTATTGAATGCTGAGCTAAAGTCAATGAACAGCGTTGTTACATGTGCATTGCGGTGATCCAGGTGTGACAGGATCAGGTGGAATACCATTGAAATTGCATCGTCAGTTGATCGGTTTGATTGATATGCAAACTGTAGAGGGTCCAGTTTGGGGGGCAGTTGGTTCTTTATGTGACTCAAAACTAACCGCTCAAAGCACTTCATAATGATTGGAGTAAGTGCCACTGGGCGGTAGTCATTGAGTTCCGAGGCTGTGGCTGTCTTTGGGACAGGTCTGATGGTGGTATTTTTAAAACATTGTGGCACAACAGCTTGGCTCAGGGAGATGTTGAAGATGTCCACTAGGAAATCAGTCAGATGGTCAGCACAAGCTCTGAGCACACGTCCAAGTATGTTATCTGGTCCATCAGCTTTGTGTGGGTTGACCCTGGTGAGAGTCCTTCTCACACTAGCTGCAGACAGGGACAGAACTTGATTGTTTGGCGAGGGGGAGGTCTTCCATGCTGGTTTGTTGTTCTGTGTCTCAAACCTGGCATAGAAGGTGTTAAGAGCGTCTGGAAGAGAGGTGTCGTTAACACACATACGCGGTGGAGCCTTATAATCCGTGATGGTTTGGATGCCCTGCCACATTCGCCAAGAATCTCTTGAGCAGGCGAAGTGATCACTGATTTTCTTTGAGTACACCCGCTTTGCTAGCTTGATGCCTCGGGACAGGTTGGTTCTGGCTGCTCTGAGTGCCACTTCGTCGTTTGGTTTTGTAGGCAGCATCCCTTGTTTTCAGCAGCTCGTAAACTTCTGCTGTGAACCATGGCTTCTGGTTAGCGCGTATTGAGACAGATTTGATGATGGTGACATCTCCAATGCATTTGTCAATGTATCCCGTCACTGCTTCGGCATACTCATTAATGTCAATGTGATGATCAGTGGTCGCCGCTTCTCTGAAGACACTCCATTCTGTGCACTCAAAACAGTCCTGCAGGGCTTCAGTAGCTCCATCTGGCCATGTTCTGACCTGCTTTATTACCGGCTTTGTTCTCTTCAGAAATGGCATATATGCTGGAGTGAGCATTACTGTAATGTGATCAGACAGTCCAATGTGAGGGTGGGGAATTGCTCTATATGCAGACCTGGTGTCAGTGTATACCAAGTCCAATATATTGTCTCCTTTAGTCGGAAATTTAACATGCTGGTGGAGTTTAGGCAGAACAGTCTTTATATACGCTTGATTGAAGTCCCCTGCGATAATAAAAAATCCCTCAGGGTGGTGAGATTGCAGGTCACCGATGGCCTCATACAGCTCGCGTAGTGCCTCCTTAGCATTTGCATCGGGAGGAATGTACACAGCCACAATAACAATAACACTGAATTCTCACGGCAAATAATAAGGTCTGCACTTAACTGCCACAAATTCCACCAGCGATGAGCAGTGCTTCGTGACCATACCTGTGTTTCCACACCATTCTGTGTTGATGTATACACACAGGCCGCCGCCGCGTGTTTTTCCGGATCTGCTGGCGTCTCTATCCGTACAGACAGCATGTAGCCCTGTTAGCTGTATAGCCATGTCGGAGATATTATCATTCAGCCAGGTTTCCGTGAAGATAAAAACACAGCAGTCTCTTACTTCGCGAAGTTTTGCTCTTAGAAGTCGGATATGGTCGAGTTTGTTATCCAATGAACGAACATTTGCCAGAATGATGGACGGAACAGCCAGTCTGGTTGGATTAGCCTTTAGCTTAGCTCGGACACCTCCTCGTTTACCGTGCTTCCGGGTACACTCACACCGCTTGCGGCGTCTCCTCGCTGGGACGGTACCTGTAGGCGATTCGGGGGGGTGGGTTCACGGAGCAGGCCTAGCTCACGGAGCTCTTTTGTTAGAGCATCTTTGGGTAAGTTGTTGATGTTAAATCTTGTATTGATTTCCAGAAGAGTGACACGGTTCTATGAAAGTCTTTGTGTGTCTTTCACACAAGTGATTTATTGACTGTGTGGACAAAATAAATAGTTAAAAACAGCTAAAATTCACCTTTTTTTGGATCTGGAGTAGCCGCTGCACCCTAGCGCGCCGCCATACATTAAACCAGTGGGGAACTACACAAATAAACAAACAGGCCGGGATCTAAACTCATGACTTTGGGACAGAGAGGTAAATTTAAATACAAATTACAAATAATCTTAATATTATCGTCAAAGAAAATTTGTTATCATTTATTTTAACGTTAAGACTTAAAAATCAACAGCAAAGGATTTCAGATTTATCTATACTAATAATACACCCATGCATATAAAATTGTATAAACTTGTTAGACTGGTGAAAATGAAGAAAACTGTTTCCAGTTATACAAGAAAATCAATACTCATTGAATATTTTATTTATATAGTACCTTTTCCACACCAAATCACTTAAAAGAGTATGGATTTTTTTGTTTAGATGTGAATGATCTGAATGCCAGTAATACAAACATGGTGTAGTTTTGCCCTAATTAGAACATTTCAAAAATTTAAACAGGAAGAAGCATTACAGCCAAAAAAGCTTACCAGTCTTATCCACTTATTCTTCTAAAATAATATCAAGTCTAGTTTTGAAAGTCCCTAAAGTCCTACTGTCTAACACACTACTTGGTAACTTACTCCATGTGTCTATGGTTCTCTATATAAAGAAAACCTTCTTAATGTTTGAATGAAATTTACCCTTATCAAACAGTTTCCAAATTTGTCCCTGTGTTCTTGTTGAACTCATTTTAAAATAACAGTCTTATCCTCTGTACTGATTCCCTTCATAATTGTAAACACTTAGTCATATCACCGCTTAATCTCCTTTTGCTTAAACTGAAAAGGCTCAGGTGTTTGAATCTTTCCTTGAGCATAACCTCATTTAACTTGTACTCTACATATCAAAATGCAATATTATATTATATATTATATTAGCCTTCTTAGCCTATCTGGAAGTTGATAGTAATGAGTTTACTATGACTTATAAATTCTGTTTATAAAGTGTATTTTCAATTTTTAGTCCTCCTATTGTGTATTTAAATCTAATATTTTTTTACTTCTTACACATAATACAACAAATCTGCCAAAGTTTATATGCTGTCCAAGTCCACCTGTGGTGATTCATTGGATTCCAGATTATCTGCCAATCCGCCTATCTTGTTACCATCTGCAAACTTAACCAGCTTGTTACTTATATTCCTATCCGAATCATTTATACATACTAAAAACAGCAGCTGCTCTAGTACTGACTCCTGTGGAACACCATTTTTAACGCCAGCCAGTTCTGATAAGGTTCCTTGCACCATCACCCTCTGCTTTCTGTGTTTTAGCGAATTCTGCACCAATCAACTGTCTACAATCTGAACTCCCACTACTTTTAGTTTGATGCCCGAACTCTCATGTTGGCAGCTTATCAAATGCTTTCTGAAAGTCCATATAAATAATATCATAAGCTCCACTTTGATCATATCCTTTTGTTCCCTCCTCATATAATTCCAGCATGTTAGTAAAACACGAACACACTCTTCTGAACCCATGCTGACTGTTCAGTTAATCTGCTCTTGCCATGTGTTGCTCAATCATTCCCAGTCCTTCTGTTAAATTACCTGTGATGCACGTTGTGCTTACTGGCCTTGAGTTACTTGGATCAACTCTGTCACCGTCTTTATATAGCAGGATAATATTTGCCATTTTCAGTTCACAATTTCCCTAGGGCACAGAGACTTCCTAAAATTTGCATCAATGGTTTATTCACCAATTTTCTTAAGTACTCAAGGATAAATATCTGGTGATTTGTTTGATTTTACCTATTTAATCTGAGCAGTACTTCTCCATGTATAATTTCCAAATATCTCAGTACCTCCTTAGTAGTCCCTGTTACCAATAGGAGGTTATTCACTGTCTCATATGTGAAATGCAAGTTTAGAGCGTCTGCTATTTCACTGTCTTAATGTTGTAGTTTCCGTTTACTATTCCTGAAGCACTTCACCTCCTCCTTGACTGTTCTTTTATTGCAAAAATAAAGAAATAACTTGTGTTGTCCTTTACCTTATCTGCTATGTTGCTCTCTAAATGTCTTTTATCCTCCCTAATATCCTTCTTAATGGTTGCCCTCCTGCTCTTATATGCTCTACGATTCACATTGGAGTTATTAGTCCTCAATGTCATGAACAGCTGTTTTTTGCTTTGCAACTTCTTTTTTATCTTTTTTACTTAGCCAATGCAGATTTTTTTTAAATTTACTACTAATTCTTAATTTTGGGATGTACCTGTCCTGCATATATGTAAAATGTTTTAAAACCTGTTCCACTGCTCCTCAAGTGTCTATACATTTAAAAATTGTCCCAGTTTTTCCCTTTTAGATTTTACCAGTTTTTACCTTACTAAATTTAAACAACACTTTCAATTTTTGCATCTGTACTCTGCCCAAAATATTAAAATTGTGTATTATGGTCACTTGACCCTAGTGGTTCAATCACCTCTACACCCTCAAATTCTATCCTAAATACTAAATCTAGACAGTATTTAAAGTCCCCAGTGACTATAATATCCCTTTGTAAACATGCTTTTTTAATAACACTAAAAATACATTACTGTCTGCATTGGGGGTCTATAACACACTCCTAAAATAAGGCCTCTTTCTCTAATGCTTTCCAGATGAAACCAGACGTCCTCACTAAGATGTGGCTCATCATCCAACTGAAGAAGACTTACATTTGAATTCATGCTTGACATAAACACCAGCTTCCTCTCCTTTTTTGTTCAGACTATCCTAAAAAGTGTGTACCCATCTATGTTATATTCATCTCCATCTTAGTTATTTAGCCAGGTTTCAGTTATTGTTATAATATCATAATTATGTTCAGCTACATACAACTTCAACTCAATTATTTTATTTGTGATACTTCTAGCATTATTTAAGCTATTTCATTCAAGCTATTTTTAATGTGTTACTTATTTTACTTTCACAATGAAACTTTGGGTTAGCATTTTAGAATTTATAAGTACTACGCATATTTATTTTTGCACTATTTTTTCATCCCTTCATGTACAATTCTAAACATGGCTTGTCATAAGCTTCCTACCTCCCCATTCTCTAGTTCAAACAATCCTCAGTTAGCCTATTCATGCGCCTCCCAACACATTGATGTCCTTCCAGTTCAAATATAACCCATGATTGTGGAACACGTCCCATTTGTTCCAAAAGAAGTTCCAGTACCCCATAAAGCTATACCTTTCTAACCTACACTAAGATTTGAGACATATGTTAACCCTTCTAATCTCCTCAGTCTTACCTAGACTGGTGCATGGCACAGGCAAAACTTCAGAGATTACTACCTTGACAGTTCTATTTCTCAGCCTGGTACATAACTCTTTAAATTTGGATTACAGAACTGATAACCTGTCCTTTTGTATGTCATTTGTTCCAACACGGATGATGACAACTCAAACCACTCTCGCTCTGGCCAAGAGCCTATCAGCCCATTCAGGGTATACACCCAGAAGGCAACACCATGTGCAAAACTCTGTCTCTGGAGAGAACGTATGTTTCAGTCATCCTAATGATTGAGTCCTCCCACTATCACAACTGTTCTCTTTCTGGGGACTGGTTTTGAGGCGCTCCTCAGTGGAGCTCTGTCAGGTAATTTCATGCTTTGGTAACTTCAAAAATATAAAAACACTCAAAATTTAATTAAGTGATACATTTTATTGCTTCATATCACATGATCTCTTTATTTGAGGAGGATGTTGTTTTCATGTCCTCTTCGTCGCTGTACAGGAATAGCTCACAAGCATATGTGACATGGTTGAAATAACAATCAATCACTCCCTAATCTGAGAGCCGAGAAGAATAGCGCACTCTGTGCATGTGAGGGGTACAGAATACTCACATTGGAGGTGCTTATGGGCCTTGGGGGTTTGTTATTGTGAGAAGATAAAGGTGACCATGAGTTCCACCAAGGAAATGGATCAGTGCAGCTATATGTACAGATGGTTTAATGGAGGATGGTGTTGGTGAAACACAAGCTATATATCCTCAGATTAAATCTATTATTTAGATATGCAGGCCCTCATCTTATGCTGACAAGCTTTGTGTACTGACTAAAGAATGAGACTGAAAATATACATGTCTGAAATGAGACTCTCCTGCTTAAAGAAACTGAACTCACTCACTGAGACAGGGTGAGAGCTCAAAACACAAAATAACGTTAAGACCTTGACATACAGCTGCTGCACCTTCATATCAAGAGGAGCAATATAATGTGGAATGGGGCATCTATCAACCATATGTCAGGTATATGGGACACAGGCCTAGGCCGTGCTGGAAGAATTATTCCACCAGGAAACTCCAAAAGAGGCATTGTAATAGAGCCTGTTATCACCATGATTCTAACCAAAGCAAGAAAATGGATGTAGTAACATCATTAGTTCAGATATCGTGTACTTGATATTTTAAGGGTTGTACGTGCGATAGCTGAGTTTAAGTATCATGTGGGGTATGATCCACAATAATCATTAAGCTGAACCTAATCTCAGTAAAAATCAGCTAAGAATCTGGAATGCCTTTTGTCAAAGAATGGAGAAATTGTAGCGTTTGACTTGCAAATCTGATTCAGCGTAGAAATTGTACCAACAACAACATTTATTTATATAGTACGTTTTCATACAAATGACAGTAGTTTACAAGATGAAGAAAGAAAAATGAAAAAATATTAAAAATATAAACCACACATAGATAACAATAATTCTAGCTACACAAACTACAGAACATCTTTATCTCAGCTGCTTATTTATTTTTTGTGCCAAGTCTGATGCGGACATGACAGTATTTGAACTCTGAAACATTCTTGATGAAAGCTGCAAATTAAAAAGCGGATGGCTTAAAGGAAGTAGTACTGGTGATTTTCAGAACAAAAACAAGATGCTGCTAAAAGATCTTCAGCACTCATTTATAAAAGTATAAAGCACTCTTCCACTGATAAGCTTAACTATGGAGGCCTATCCATGATCACTGAGGTGCGCATTCTGCTCATTGTTTAGCTGCTGTATATATCATAAATACAGGCAAACGTAATGACAAATACTGTAAGAAGTCAAATGGCCATTGTTTAAATTATCTCACACAAGACAATACTATGAGCAATAACTGATTAAGACTGACTTCCCGTAAGCCATTTTGAACTAGGTTTCTTGGTAGAGAATTTGAAATACAGTAAGAGGATAGCTTATTCTGGTTTTAATACTTATTTGTGCGAACATGCATACATTTGTGTAATTCTGTAGATCAATAAACACAACTTTCCTTTTGATCATATTTATAATTCTGAATTCCTTGTAAAAATACAGTTGTTAACATAAGTTGATAAGGAAGTGCTGTTTTTGAAAAATGCTGCGACCAGACGTGTAAGCTAAAAAAGGCATGATTACAACATTGTGATTTCACTGGTTTCCTTCGGCCTGCTCCTTCCTCTTTGCTTCCTTTCCTTTTTTTATTTTTACACCAGATAGGCATTGACATCCATGTTTTGTTTCTGTCTTCCTGTCACATCAGCACATGATACTGATTTTTTTCTTCTAACATGAAAGTGCAATTGAAACCTGTAATTACTAATGCTTAATCTGACATGAATTACTTTCCTTTATGTCTTCAGTTCAAAATGACATGCTTGTAAAACAGCTCATTAAATCTGAATTATTATGTTTTGGTTAAGCACTATCACAAAGATAATAAGCTTTCAAGAACGTTCCACGACTCTATATGAACTTATCCAAATGTGAAGTACTTGTAAAAATATTAGCAAACACATTTTCTGAGTAGCGAGTTTTCTCAGACTCTGCAAATCTGGATGAAAAGCCCTTAGCAAAGAAACCCAAGTGATACCTGATTGTTCATTTTCTGTGACCAGCGCATGGCAAATCTGGGGTTCTCAGATGTGTCCCTGAACCTTTTTTTTTTGCCTTGCTAATGAAAAAAGACCTTAGCAGCTGTACAACTGAAGCAATTGAAGGAAGTGACCCAAAGCTGAGTCTGCTGGATTGAGAACATCTAGCATATCCTTATATACCCACCTAGACCGTGAAGGCATTGCCTGTGTCCTTCTATTTATAATCATCAGTATGGTGATTGAGGTGTAATAACTTGTATTAAATAGTACAAACCGGCTTAATTGTCTCATGGTCAACACGTACAGCGCCTGTCCATGCAGCATAAGGCACAACAAAGGAATCAACACAAGATGGTTTTTCAGTCCCACATCTGCATTAATAATAACATGAGATAAAATAATAATAATATAAATGTGAAGAAATTATTACTATGGCACTTTTCTCATTACTCAAAGTGCTTTTACATTGAAAGTGGGGAGTCACTTCAACCACCACTAATGTGCGGCATCCACCTGCATGATGCGACGCCAGTCATTTTGCACCATTACATAGTTAGCAAATTAGAGACGGGATGGTTAGGGGCCAGAATGACTAGGCCATGGTGGACATTTGGATACACCCTACGCTTTATGATGGATGCCCAGGGATCTTTTTTGACCCATAGACAGTCAGGACCTCGATTTTACATCTCATCTGAAGGACTGTGACATTTTTACAGCCCCAGTGTCCCCCATCACTGCATTGTGGCATTGGGATCCACATTCAGACCACAGTGTAAGCGCCCCCTTCTAGCCTTGTCAACACCTCTTCCAACAGCAACCTTTTCCTGTTTGGTCTCCCATCCAAGTACTGGCCTTGCTTAGCTTTGGGTGGATTACCTTTTCTTAAGTGTATGTAATATGGCTCCTGGCAAATTACGGAGATAGCACTCATCTCTCCTTACATTACTGAGCCTAAAGTTTAGTGTAACAAGAGCCAGAGCAGCACTGGGTGTAAAGCAGTACCCAGACGTAGAGGAGTTGCCAGTCTAAATACATACACACATCATGCTAACATTTAATAAAACATTTTCACAGAAAGTTGGACCTTCATTGTTCTGTGAATACCATATTTGTCATGTACAAGTGTTGGTAATGAAGTATTAATATAATTTATTACATCATTTGTCATTTATCAGCTTTCTGTAAAACAATGTGTTCATGTCATGCACGTTCATTGTTTCTCTTCCTGTGACTGCAAAGCCTGCTCTTAGATAACTTTAGTCGAATACTCCTTAACTCTGGTAATTCATTCAACAACATCATGGATTGGTGGGGTGTATCCCGTAAGCACTAGCCACAAGGCACATCCAACTCTCGGATGGACGGCCATTCATAACTGTCTACATTCACACATTAACCTATGATTATCTAGTGGACAACTTTAGAGTTCCCATATGCTCAGCTTTGTGATATGGAAGCAAATTGGAACATTTTAAGAATAGACACGAGTACAGTGGAGATCATGCAGACTCCACACAGACCATGACCAGGCTAAAAATTGAACAAGAACAAGACTATAGAGATGTGAGACGCTACTGTTCTGTCATGTAGAGAAATTAGTCTTATTCATTAAAACACCAAAAATTGTTTTTACTGAGCATGAGAGTCCAGATCTCTAGGAGAAATATTCATCAGAAGGTAGGAACCAAACCTGAAAAAAGCCAGTGCATTCTCTAATACACAGACTGGTTAAAATCTGACAAATAAGACAATATTAAAGGAAGGAAAGTGCAGACTTTACAGAGAATGTGAATCAAATCCTGAACTCGGGTAGTGTGAGGCAGTAGACCTAACCGCTATACCACCATTCCAGTTATGGATAAACCTGCAATCGACTGATCCCATGATATGGGCTGTGTCCTGCCTTGTGTCAAGAAGCATCAGGATTAGCTCTGATCCTCCCTAACTCTGAATTGCATTAAACAGGTATAAAAATATGTTATGATATGTTATGGCATAAAAGAATTCAAAACATTCAAAATATATACACATACTGACCAGGCCAGGAATCAAACCTGAGTATTAGGATCCATAAGTCTGCAGTCCTAATTTATGTGCTACAGCATCACCTTTATTTTGAACATCTATCCATGTTCTACTTTTTTAAATTAAGCCCCCATCACAACTATTTACATTTCCCAGTGATTTCACTGGTCAACAAGTATTTTGCTACTGGGATTCTTTCATCTGTACTTTAACAAATTTCACTTGCTGACTCCAAATCTGAAAACCAGCACGTCCCATTTTTTAGTTATGATGTTCAGCATTTAAGAAATAAGTTTGGTGTTGAGAAAAGTGAAGCCAAAATTAAGGAAGGTGTTTTTGTTGGCCCTGTAATACTTGAATACGTGCTTGACAATGAGTTCAAAAGGAAACTGAAGCCAACTGAATCACACCCTCATTCGTGCAGGTTGTTTAGAATTTTCTTGGCAGTCACAGAGCAGAGAATTATACTGAGCTTGTGAAGAATATGCTGAAAGTATATTAGCTTATGGGAGCCCGAATGTCACTGAAGATGCATTTTTTGCATTCTCATCTCGACTTTTATCCATCAAATCTAAGCGATGTCAGAGATGAGTATGGGGAAAGATTTCATCAAGATATAAAAGTGATAGAAAACTGACATCGGGGAAAATTCACTCCAAGCATGATGGGTGACTACTGTTGGTTCTTGCAAAGAGAGATGGATGTGCAGTACAAGTGCAAAAGCGAGTGCCTCCAACATTTTTGGGCAGGCTGACCTCACTTTTATATTTGATGTGTATTTCAAAAACCTGGCTTAACTCTGATTTCATATATGAAATCAGTGTAAAAAACTTGATAAAGAGATGATCTGAAGTTCCCAGAAGCAAAAAAAAAAATGTTTTTTGTAGACCAGTGTTTTCAGTCATCTGCATAATCCTAGCAAGTTATAACAAATCATGTTGCATGCCCATAATTCCCAGTCACGTAGTGTGACGTCCCCAATGACACTATCGTAGTGTTCTGTAAAAAGTCACCCACAATCATAAAGTTTTAAGTTTGTCTTAATTCATAGGGGTGGGCTCCTGTGTGTGTGAGAACTGACAATCAATGAGAAGTCAGCCAGAAGTACAATGCATACAATGCAGCAGCAAGGAATGAAGAAAAACTGGAGTTTTGGATGGCAAACATTGTTTGTCCAATGTCTTGTGTTTACCATACCAAAACATAATAAAACAAGGAAAAAAGATAGGGGAGACTGTGGCTGAACTCACTATACTTCGAAAACATTCTTACAGCTTCTGCATTGTAAAACATCACATCAATTGGCTTTCAAAATGTGTCAAGCACTAGATACTTAAGAAATCTGAAATTGTGCTGGTAAGTACAGTAATCCCTCCTCCATCGCGGGGGTTGCGTTCCAGAACCCCCCGCGAAAGGTGAAAATCCGCGAAGTAGAAACCATATGTTTATATGGTTATTTTTATATTGTCATGCTTGGGTCACAGATTTGCACAGAAACGCAGGAAGTTGTAGAGAGACAGGAACTTTATTCAAACACTGCAAACAAGCATTTGTCTCTTTTTCAAAAGTTTAAACTGTGCTCCATGACAAGACAGAGATGACAGTTCCATCTCACAATTAAAAGAATGCAAACATATCTTCCTCTTCAAAGGAGTGCACATCAGAGAGAGAGAGAGAGAGAGAACAAAGCAAACAGTTAAAAATCAATAGGGCTGTTTGGCTTTTAAGTATGCGAAGCACCGCGGCACAAAGCAGTTGAAGGCAGCAGCTCACACCCCCTCCGTCAGGAGCAGAGAAAAACAAACAATCAAAAATCAATATGTGCCCTTCGAGCTTTTAAGTATGCGAAGCACCGTGTCGCTTCATGAAGCAGCTGCACAGAAGGGAGCAACGTGAAGATAACCTTTCAGCATTTTTAGACGAGCGTCCGTATCGTCTAGGTGTGCGAACAGCCCCCCTGCTCAATCCCCTTACGTCAGGATCAGAGAATGTCAGCGCAAGAGAGAGAGAGAAAGAAAAGTAAGTTGGGTAGCTTCTCAGCCATCTGCCAATAGCGTCCCTTGTATGAAATCAACTGGGCAAACCAACTGAGGAAGCATGTACCAGAAATTAAAAGACCCATTGTCCGCAGAAATCCGCGAACCAGCAAAAAATCTGCGATATATATTTAAGTATGCTTACATATAAAATCCACGATAGAGTGAAGCCGAGAAAGGCGAAGTGCGATATAGCGAGGGATTACTGTAATGAGGCAGTCATATAATCTGCCATCCCATGAGATTCCTGGTTGTTTAATCTGACAGTCTCAAGGCAATGAGATCCAGTAACTGCAGACATTAAGTGTCACATGCTTTCTAATTACAAAGTCTTCCTTTGGTTTTTATGAAGGGATTGTCAAGAAGCACTCAGCAGATAAGCGCTGCTGCTTTGCAATAAGGAGTTTGTGGGTTCGCTTCCTCAGTCCTCCCTGCATGGAGAGCGCTTTGTGCAGTGAGAAAAGCTCTGTATAGATGTAAGGACTTATTATTAATATTAACCATTTTGGTTTTGTTGTATGTAGTTGCATTTGTGAATATGGCTTTCTTTTCATTTGATCTTTTGGATTTTCTGACTGTTTTGCTCTGGACTAAGGATTTTGTTTTATGATTGATGTTTTGGAACTTGTCTGCTTCAGGTTCACTTTCAGGCAATACTTTTTGGCCTTTTTTTAATCTTTTGAGCCTATCCTTGTATATTTCTTATTTTTGTTTAATGAATCCTTTTTCTGCCCTTTACAAGCTGGATGTTTTTGACAGTTCTTCACTCCTGTGGGGGCTTTTTGTTAAGTTATCGGAAAAATTAAGAGCTTTTTCCCTGTAAGGTCTTCTAGGCCAAGAAGCTGATTTCTAGAGTGGGGATTAAGCCTAGGAAGGTCTGAAGGCCTTCTGGCCAGTAAAGCCTGTCTTGTGGGGTCTCAGCAGTTTACCTATGGATCCAGCTCCAATTCATAGCAGTTATTATAATGTGCATTGATGTGACAAATCTATTTCAAAAGTGATGAATATAATGTACAGACTGTACTTTAGTTCTCTTTTAGGAGGGCCAATGATACAGATTTGCACTAAGAACTCTTTTGGTTATTCAGTTTATATTGGCTATCTGTTGTCACATCTCAGAGGATTGGCCATCAGGTCAGGACTATCTCTGTCAAGCTTTACTCCGTCACGCCCACTGTGCTGGAAGCCACTAACCGACTGGCGCTATGTCCAGTTTTCATATGGTGTGTGTACACATATATAGAACATAACACGTTTTTGCCAGCATGAAACGGCAATCTGCAGCAGTGTCTGGTTCTCCTAATGCAATTGGAGCAATTGACAGCACTCATATTACTGTAAGGACACCTAGAGAGAATGAAACTGCTTTTATTAACTGTGAGCAGTGACATTCTGTTAATGTACAAGTCATCTGTGTTGCCAAGATGAAACTTACAAATGTCATGGCTCAGTGGCCATGGTAAACCTGTGATTTATTATTTTTGAAGCAAAGCAGCTTTAACATATATAATGGTGCTGTATGTGGTGGCTGGCTTATTGGTAAGGTAACAGGCTGAACCCTCAGCTTTTCATGTGACTTGTACTATTCATTGTAACAGCAATCAGGCCATTACATACAGTACGCCAGGTGATAGAAGCTACACGCTCAGACGTTGGCACCTTACACCTTTCCCTGATCACAAGAACACAGTGGAGAGGCACTATAATGTCGTGCATGATTTTGCATTGTCAATTGTGGAACGCTGCCAGATACTCTTGAATACAGGTAGCAGGGTCTCGACATGCCAGGTAGAAGGTAACTCTACCAGCTGTCACACATGTGCGCATGGGAGGCAGCTAAAGGGCTTGAGTGAGGGCAGTTCCGAGTCATACCGGGATGTGGCTGAGTGCACTGACTCTTTTTCTCCCTTTCCTGCAGACCATTCATGGGAGATTCCACCTGGCCCTCTTGATGTCACTTCTGGGTCCGAGCCTATGGAAGGAGACCTTGCCGGCTCCGGCCCCTGTGATGTCACGTCCGGGCTCGAACCAATGGCTGAAGACCTTCACGAGCCCAACCCCTTTGATCTCACTTCCTGTCTTCCCCTTTAAAAGCCTCCACCTCTTCCCTATTCCCTCAATTCTGTTTTGGACTCGGTTTTGTGCACAGCAGTGCTATCATTTAAAACGACCATATGCAGCCAGGAAACCAAATATACGGGTGGCTGCCCCAAACCTTGCTATGGCTCTTTGTGGCTTTTGTGACACAGCCAATGAAGTTCTGCAACATTGTGGTTGTAGTGTTCTTCAGGCTGATGTAGAGACACAAACCACACCTTTCCCTCATGACATCATACATTCCAAAAGATGCAGACCATAGTAATCAATATCTGAAAATAAAATAATTGACAAAAGCATTACTGAACAATCATATACAACATTTCCCCCCCCTGCCCCAACAATGAAATTAGGTGTGAAAAGAGCTCAAAAAGTCTTGGCAGCGGGCGGGCCTTGAACGTAGTCTTGCTGCTCAAGAGGGTCCACTGCTGGCAATCGGTTGAGGATCTGTATTCTGGGGAAGAAGAAGAGGGGCCTGGGACATCCACGTTGTGTCATATGGGCTAGAGTTGCCCTTAATGATGATATCAGACCCTGAAGGTGTGTCGCTGAGACCCATCCACTAACTGAAAGGTTGAGGGTCCAAGCTGGCTCATAGTCTGAAGGGGTGACGACCAGAAGGAGTGAAGCTTGTCAGAGCGAAATGATGTCAGACTCTGACCCAGTCCATCACCTTGAAATTGGGAATCCGTATTCTGCTCCTCCTGTTGAACTCATGCTGGGACTTTGCTTGTTGATTTTGCACTGTTAACTGACTTGGTGGGTGAAAAAGTTGTAAGGGGACGAAGCCTGTGCAAGGGTAGTTCCAGCTCACGGAACTACCATAAGTTTGGCTGGGGAAACGCCAGTTGTAACATGCTGAGCAGCTCTATAATGTAACAGTGTCTGTGACTTAATTAAAAGAGAAACCCTGTGACAGGTGGGCCCTGAGGCCATTTTTTAAGGTCTGATTAAAACCCCTCCACTGGCCTGGGGGTGATAAAAGGATGTTTTAATGTGGTGTATACCCTGGTTTTAGACAAAATCAGTGAACACAGCAGATGTGAGCTGTGGACCGTTGTCTATGTAATGCATTTTGGTAAACCCCAGTGAACAAACAGTGTATCCATGAAACTAATGATGGACTCTGCTATGACAGAGCCCATGGGAATGACCGCTGGCCACTTTGCATGGAGGCCATATGCTACTGCCAAGAAGTGCTGGTGATGTGGCACACCTTTTAATTTGCCACAGATATCTACTTGATTGTGTTGCCAAGGCTGATCAGGCCAGGCCAAGTGTTGGAGAGGAGGCACTTAATAAGTCTTACCACTTATTAAACATGCTACACAGTTACGTACCAGCTCCTCTAAGTCTCGGTCAATGCCAGGCCACCAGTCTAGGTCCCTGAAGCATTGCCTTAGTTTTACAATTCTGATGAGCCATGGCCAGAACCCGACCCCTGAGGCTGCTGGGCACAACTGTGTGATATCCATGAGCAAGACAAGTCTCATTCAAACATGAAAGCACCACACCACAAACACCACAATCAGTCATTCAAAGTCGGTTTAGAAACACCAGTTAAACTAATATATAAGGAAAGAACAAGCAAACCAATACAGAGACAGGCCAGGAATCAAACTCAAATCTTGGGAGCTAACCCCTGTGCCACCATGGTGTCTATGGATTCTGTGTGTAACATAACATAACGAAAAAGCATTAATATAAATCTACATAAAAATAAATAAATATCTGTCAGGTGGCAGCTTGGTACAAAAACCTGTCCATGTACCTCTTTTGTAGGCAACTATTATGTAAGTCTTGTAGGTCTGAGAAAGATAAGCTGCATTATGTAACTCTCACACAAATGCAGAAAAGCTCCAAATAAAAAGCTATAAAGAGACACTTTTGGTTTGTCCCTCCTTTAACCCCTGAAATCTTATGTGCTTCCCTAATTTTCCATAACCTACCCTTGTCTATTATCCTTCTCAATTCTCTCGCACCTGCACTTTCCATTGTTTCTGAACTCTGGGGGTACCCACCACTCAGAGAGCCTTTATGAAATTCATATACAACTCGTTTCTTGCTGAGTTTCTACTGAGCGCTTTAAAATAATAAAGAGCAGCGAAGCACAATCCAATCTGATTGTTTAGGAAACAGTTTCAGTCTGTGAACGCGTACGACAGGGAGGCTCATATGCTGCACCTGGGTGGTCAGCGGTCATGTGCTTGCGGTTTGGCTCGCTCACTCTTTACAGTTTTTCTGTAACATTTTTGCATTGTGTGATGTGCCAAGTGAATGTCCTACTTTCACAAATATGTATTATGGGAATCTGACTCTGGTTTTCATTACCAAGGAAAAAACTGAATAAAAGTAGCAAGCAAAAGCTGCTGTAGTTGAGAAAAAAAAAGTGTGTAATTAAAGAATTAGTCATGTAATGTATAATGTGTATGCTGTAAATCAATGCTAAACTTTAAGCCGATAAGGAAAACGATAAAGAGGTGAGGAAGGCTGTGACAACAGCAGAACACAAAGGTAACTAATTGCTGTAACGGTGACACCCGCGCGCCCTGCCTTCCAGCATTCACTTGACAGGCAATGGCATTGAGACAGCAGAACAAATAGAAAGCTCCTTCCATCCATTCAGTTAATCCAACACACATCTTCAACATCTTATTAAAATGTTTTATAGCTACCGAATATTTATTATTAATCTATGAAGGATTAGAAAAGCCAATGTAGATGTAACAACAGCATATTTTAATTTTATCCTACTGGATTTCCATTTTTCTGAGCAGGAAATTCACTGTTGCCAGAAGCACATTGGATCACTGTAGCACATTGAAGAGATGACATGATTGAGGAAGAGGTGACATGATTGAAAAAGAGAAATAGTACAGTGGATGGAGACTGTTATTTTAAAATGACTTCATCAAGAACAAGGGAACACAGTGGGAAACTTGTTAAGGGTAAATTTTGTACAAATATTAGAAACTGTATTCTTTACACGGATAACCATAAACACTTGGAATAAGCCACCAAGAAGCGTGGTAGACAGTAAGACTTTAGGGACTTTCAAAACTCGACTTGATGTTTTTTGGAAGAATTAAGTGGATAGGACTGGCGTGCTTTGTTGGGCTGAATGGCCTGTTCTCGTCGAGATTGTTCTAATGTATCCACAATTGATAGCAAATTGAATGATAACACCTACTACAAATATCTGTGCCATGGGATTAAGGGTTACTAATTTATAATAAATATATATATAACAAGTAACATAGCCTTAGCAAACTCGTTTAATCTGATTCAGAATCACAGGAAGCTATTTTAGCAGCATCAAGGCACATGGCAAGAACAAGCCCTGAAAGTGGCACCAGTTATGGTTTACTGGTATTTATTTGATCATTACAACTATTTTGAAGAGAACAGGCCCTTCAGCCCATCACAGCTCAACTACCAATAGTAAATTCTTCGATATAATATCAAGTCGAGATTTGAAGGTCTTTAAATTCCTACTCTCGACTACATTACTTGGTAATTTACTCCATGCACAGATCTCAAAGGAGACCTGTCTCTTTCTCTCTCTCCTACACTGGAGCTGTCCCACTAGACATGACCTGAGTGTCTGCAGGGATACTGTGTGCCATTCAGTTGGAGCTTGTTCTGGTGGACAAAAGGGTCACCTCAACCCTCAACAACATACCCACCTGCACTGACATAGTGGGAGTTCAGAATGGCCAGTTAAACAAACCTGCACATCTTTGATGGTGTGAGAGTAAAAGCATGCACTTAGTGGATAGTGTGTGTAAACTTCAGACATACAATTTGTGGACAAGGGATTTGAATCCAGGATGCTGCATCTATTAAGCAGAGGCAGCATGAACCCCTGCAATACACAAATAGTAATAGTTGATTTTTTTATAGCCACATGTCCAAAACCTCCTGCACTAACGCCCTCTGGCATTTGATTAGAACATTGTCAAAACTGACCTGGAGAGTGTCCAAGACCGATTTGTCGCTAACATATCGATCTAGTACATATGAATGCAATTGTCTCTCAACAACTATGACTATAAATATGATAAATATGGAAAACACTTTCTCGGTGAAGACAAAGCAATACACACTATAACCCAAAGAACTGCTAGCTATTGGTAAAGCGAATAAGAAACAGATAGCTTAGGGAATCATTTCCATGCTAACATAATTCTTCCACCTTCTGATTTTTAATTTGGGACATTTCTCATACTTTGTTACTTATCAAACCGCAACTGCAGAAGACCAAGGCAGTGCCAGGCTGGCAGCAGCGGGCAAAATTTAGAGCTCATTAATAAGCAGCTGGCAGGCAGTGTAGCCTAGTGGCAATGTCGCTGTACTATACTACTAGTTCATTTTGTGGTGTTTACTCATGGTGTGCCCCTTGGTGAGTCACGTCACTCCAAGCATAGAAATATGGAACCTGTATACTGGGAACTGTTTTTACTGGGAAGCAAAAAGGAAATAAACAAGTGTACTAATGACAGCAGTGTTATCTTGTTGCCTTGTTTTATTGTAGTGCTTTAGATGGTAATTTGTGAATAAATGAATAATGTTTAGATAGATAGATAGATAGATAGATAGATAGATAGATAGATAGATAGATAGATAGATAGATAGATAGATAGATAGATAGATAGATAGATAGATAGATAGATAGATAGATACTTTATTAATCCCAAGGGGAAATTCACATACTCCAGCAGCACCTTACTGATACAAAAAACAATATTAAATTAAGGATTGATAATAATGCAAGTAAAAACAGACAATAACTTTATATAATGTTAACGTTTACCCCCTGGGTGGAACTGAAGAGTCAATGCTCTTAATTTAGTGTATTATCAAATTTTTAATGTTTGCTTTTCATGTTAATGTATTTAACCACTTTTAATTATAGAACAGTATTTGAATGATCCAACCAATAATTATCAAACCCACCTAATTAAACCCTAGTTGGGGTGTTAGCCCACCATAGAGCAGCAATTGACTCATGCTTAAATGAAGTTTCAGTAACACAAAGCAAAAGGTGATGGTCATGTGCATTACCAGGTGATAAGCAAGGTGGTCTTGGGCATACTAGACCTTACCAATGGAAACGTGTTCTTAGAATGTGGAATGATACCTCTTTGACAGAGAAATGAGCCAGAACTTATGTGGAAGGTTGAAAAATCCCAACTTGAATTGGTAGTGTTCCTCTCTATATGTGGTACTTGCTGTGGAACCAGACTTCTCAATCAAGGGTGTACTCTTTTCTGCTCTGGAGTTGCCCCACAGGAAAGCATATGGGTGGGTGTAGGGTTACTCATAAGCCCACTGGCTGGGTGCCATGCACTTTGCTCTTGTAGACAAATTGGTCACAACTATCCAGTGTGTTGAATTTAGTGATTGAAAACATGCCATCTACTAACTGTGTAATCATACTAGGTGACCTCAACACTCATGTGAGAATGATGGAGATACTTTCAGAGATGTGAGGAATGGGAAGTTGGGAGGAATGGCTTGTCTAATGTGAATATAAGTAGAGAACTTTTACTGAATCATTTTCAAGTATAACATGCTCTTATATGTGCCAAAGATCATTGATTGATTGATTAGTGGCATCAGATATAAGGCCACATGCTATGGACACACAGTTAGAGTCAGGTGCTGAGCTACCCACTGATCACCACTTGATGGAGTGAGCAACCTCTGGACAGACCTAAAAGACCTAATTGTGGAATGCAGGTGTTCTGGGAACAACTAGTGAATGCCTCTGTTGAGAATTAGTTCAACTCTCATCTCTAGGGATGCTTCTCCTAAAACTTGCAAGAGCTCAAGTATATAGAGTCCAAAAGGGTCCTGTTCAAAACCTGAGAAATGGATGCAACTGCAAGGAGTTGTAGCCAAACGTTTGTTAGTGTCTGTCATTGTGGCAAACCCTTGGACCTCTTGGTGGACACCAACAGTAAGGAAATCTACCAAGCTCAAATCAACTTGTGTTCAATGTTAGCAAGAGGATCTTCACAATTTTGAAAGGTAGTTGTAAGCCAGAAAGGCCAAAAAAACAAGTTTGTTTTGCCTTTTAGTGTAGGTGTATTATAAGAAGGTGATGGAAAATGAATTTCAGAGAGTCTTAAAGAAGTTGACTCAGGAAAAGTAGGTGAAACATCACTTAGCCTGTCCTGAGCAGTCATGGACAAACGTTTACCTCAAATTATATCATATTGTCTTCTCTCCTGTTCAAGGAGTGGTGGAGATTTGGAGGAGATTAAGTTTTGGATTCTAAGGATTACATCTCTGCTGTTTGCAGATGATGTTGTCATCGTCTTGTGGCGGACCGGGTTGGCTCCAACTGCCACAACTTTCTGTTGATTATGTAACCAAGATGAACCAGGCAAATGAGGACACATAACAGACAAGTGCTTTATTTTCAAACAAAGTGCAAACAGTGCCGTGATCTTCCATAAATGAATAAATAAGCCAATGTAAAAACGGTGGATCTGGTGGAAGTTAAAAAACATAAATAAATAATAAATATTCCATACTGAAAATGAGGTTAAAAATCCCAGGCAGAATTCATTCATTAAAATATCCATGAGTCTTTGTAGTTCCCGTTAAAATTGATGTCTCCTCGACTTTACCTTCACGATCTTGTCAGCACGAGATAGGTGCATTCAGCCTTTTAAAACTCAGCTCGGGTTCATGCCACCAGTCCTTTGGTGTCGGTGGAATGCTGCACTGAGTCTCGATCCAATGTCTCCTGCTACCACTTCTTGGCCTTACATGGAAGCCCTCATTGAGCGAATCTGGAAGCAGGAGCGATCCACCTCCTCTAGCACTAGCCTCGCACTCTTCTGGATCCACTTTCTTGATGACCTGCTTTCATTCTACAGCACTCTGCCTCAATTCTGCCCTCCCCACATGAGGACTCATATAAATATCAGGACCAGCCTCTCACAGGTCTTCATGATGTGAGACCTATGGGACACTGATCTGTAGTCAATATCAGCTTCAGGATCAAGGAAGTAGCCGATCATGGACAGAATGCTAGGACCCTACACACATTAACAAACCAGTTCAAAGTCCCCATTCAGTCTAACTTGTGTATCTTGGAGATGTGGTAGAAAGCTATAGAAAATCCACAAATAAAAATAGGGAGTATTCAAACTCCACAAAATAGTCACTTGCCATAAATGGAACCTGGGTCCCTGGAGTAGAGTCTCAAGCCAGTGTACTTCAATAGGTAGAACCAAATCAGATCCCACATTCTATTTCCTCTCTAGTTACCCAGCGTTTGCTTGAAATAAAAATAAAAAGCTCACCTTACTGATTTAGAATTGAGTAACTGGCACAGATCACATTCATGCTTTAATAATAAGAGGTTAAGCAAGAAAGCAAATAGCAGTTTATCAAATGTATGTTCTTCCAAGGCCTCAAAAAAGATTGAGCCAAAACATCTTAGTATGCATAGTAGTACAATTTTTGAAAAATTAACTTTGTCTATATTTCTACAGTCCACATATCAGATAAAGGCAACTTCATTGTATAATAAAATAAAAAGTACACCCTTATGTAATTTATTTGCACAAAAAGTACAAGAACATCCAATGCATTTAATAACAAATGTACTGTAATCACAATGTAAATTCAGTTCATGTAAAGAGAACAAGTGAAAGGTTCCTCCACACATACCTGATCCTTTCCTATTCACCAGAGTTATTCTAAAATAATTTCAACTCATAACGTGAAGATTCAATCTCTGTAGTTGGTAACTTGTTTCATGTATTTACATTTTGTCAAGTAATGACACTTTTCTTAATATTCCTGAGAAATATGAGCTGCATGTTGGTGTTGTCAAAATGATATAAAAGCCACTGGTATCCCTATCTCCAGATTATTTCATGCATGTTCTCTTTTCCCTGTAGTCAACGCAGGGTGTAATGGTGTACTTAGTAATGCATTACTATAGCATAATTGCATATCCTACTAACAAAGTACAGTGGTAACTTGGTTTGTGAGCATAATTCGTTTCAGAAACGTGGTTGTAATCCAAAGCATTCGTATATCAAAATGAATTTCCCCATAAGAAATAATGGACACTCAGATGATTCGTTCCACAACCCAAAAATATTCATATAAAAATGATTAATAACAAATATAAAGTAAAAATACATAAAACAAATTAACCTGCACTTTACCTTTGAAATGAATCGTTACAAACACACATGTGGTCACAATGCTTTAGTATACAGTATACGCTTGTACAGATGTTGACTATACGAGTGAGGCACGCCAAGTGAGACCGAGCATGGGAGACGATTACCCACAATCCCACAGAGAGAATACAAACTCTTCCTCCTGAAAGGGGCGCGGTTGCTCAGGAGCTACAACTGCAGCAGAGGATGTCTGACGGAAGAGAGACAAGGCAGTGAGACACTAGGACAGTCACAGTACGGCCTTTTAAATGTTCAAAGCCCCGCGTGAGATGCAGATCATGTGGCACTGCAGCAAGCAGTAGGCTAGCAGCTGATCCCGCAAAGAGGAGATGAAAAGCTGTGTTTGTTTCTCATTGTATTGCAAGACTTTGCTCGTTTATCAAGTTAAAATTTATTAAAACTTTTTGCTCATCTTGCAAAACACTTGCACACCAAGTTTACTTCAGTGTAAAGTGTTACATTTTAAATTCTTGTGATCACAATACGGTTACTGACATGATAGATAGATAGATAGATAGATAGATAGATAGATAGATAGATAGATAGATAGATAGATAGATAGATAGATAGATAGATAGATAGATAGATAGATAGATAGATAGATAGATAGATAGATAGATAGATAGATAGATACTTTATTAATCCCAAGGGGAAATTCACATACTCCAGCAGCAGCATACTGATACAAAAAAACAATATTAAATTAAAGAGTAATAAAAAATTAGGTAAAAACAGACAATAACTTTGAATAATGTTAACGTTTACCCCCCTGGGTGGAATTGAAGAGTCGCATAGTTTGGGGGAGGAACGATCTCCTCAATCTGTCAGTGGAGCAGGACAGTGACAGCAGTCTGTTGCTGAAGCTGCTCCTCTGTCTGGAGATGACACTGTTTAGTGGATGCAGTGGATTCTCCATGATTGATAGGTGCCTGCTCAGTGCCTGTCGCTCTGCCACGGACCTCAAACTGTCCAGCTCCGTGCCTACAATACAGCCTGCTTTCCTCACCAGTTTGTCCAGGCGTGAGGCGTCCTTCTTCTTAATGCTGCCTCCCCAGCACATCACCGCATAGAAGAGAGTGCTTGCCACAACCATCTGTTAGAACATCTGCAGCATCTTATTGCAGATGTTGAAGGACACCAGTCTTCTAAGGAAGTATAACCGGCTCTGTCCTCTCTTGCACAGAGAATCAGTATTGGCAGTCCAGTCCAATTTATCATCCAGCTGCACTTCCAGGTATATATAGGTCTATAAGTAATAGGGACGCAAACTTACGGCCAACAGTTCGATGTCCCTGCAGCAAGTGGAGACTTTGACATTAACATGTCCAGAGTTACACCACCGTGTATTAACATAGAGAGTGAGTCCTCCTCCTTTGTGCTTCCCGCAGGTACTTGCGTCTCTGTCCGCTCTAACTGTGCTAAACCCGGGTAGCTCCACGTTAGCATCTGGGATGGTGGTAGTTAGCCACGTTTCGCAAAAGCACAACAAACTGCATTCTCTGTAGGTTCTGACATTTTTCACCAGCACAGCCAGTTCGTCGATCTTATTTGATATTGAGTTCACATTTCCCAGGATCACAGAAGGCACAGAAGTTTTGCTTAAACGCCACTTTCTCACAAGCCGCTTCATTTTTAGCTTAGTGCCGGCTCTGCTGCCATGATACCGCCTTCTTACCTCGTCGGGTAAATAGGGAACCACACCAATACTGGCATTTGTTCTCAGCGCTTGAAGTTGACTACTTGAATAGACGAGTCTCGGCGTGTAAAAATCCATGTCCACGTTGTAAAAGTAAAAGTGTCCAGGGAACGAATCCACATAAAAGAAAGTGATAGGAGTGATCAATAAAAAATAATAAAGAGAAAAATAAAAGGTAGAAAAATAAAGTCGTACACGGAGCTGGTGAAAAGGCTGACACTCTTGGCGGAGAATTATGAGAATGAGAATTTCATTACATACATTACACAAATTTAGTAAATAACATGTAAATGTTTGAAATGTCTTGAAGGGCAGGTATTCCATTTCACATAACGTTCAAGGTGGCTACCCAATCCGCATCCTCTGTCTGATTTGCACTGCACATGCAAACTGTCTTCACACAAGCATAGAGCACATTGAATTTTACGGCACTGTTTGATCTGCACTGGAGATGCGTGTTATTTTATGACTTTACATGATGGCTTGTTTTACTTCATGGTTGTATCAAGATTGACTCTGTTTTCTTTAAGAAATAAAGATGTTGAATTTTACTTTGAAAGACAGCAACTTTTCAGTTGTACAATGCTTTGAAAGGATATATTTAACTGAGAGAATTTTAGTTTAAGGAACAAAAATGAAGCACAGTGTGTGGAAACTTTTAGAATGAAGTGATAGCTATTGTAAATCAAACACAAAGATAACGTCAAAGGTTGGGGGATCCCCTGTATACTGTAGGTGTCAGATAAATCAAATACATCTTTACAGACTTGAGTGCAAAACAGAACTGAGTATAACAAAGAGAAGATGGTATATATGGTCGGCTGAAGGAAATGATGTCATAACTCTGGGGAATTCTGGAACTGGAGGTGGGATCTGGTAAACTGGAACTGGAAGTGATGTTATCTGGGGACCGGAAGTGATGGTTAGGCTGAGGGTTCTTCTGTTGTTCTGCAGAGAGAGAGGACAAAGAGTTAGAGGACAGTGCCAACCCCTGGTCCAGCGGGCAAACGCACTTATTAGAGCCTGTAAACTGGCTCCTAATCACACGTAAATGACACTATGTTAGTATTTTTGTTCATTGTGATGTACAGTCTCTTGATCAAAGAGTTCATGAGGAATAAGATTTACAGAAATTAAAAAGCCTTCGATATTCAATCAAATGAAAACAATATAAGCATCATGTGTAGTAAAAAGTAGTGCATTCCGATTTTTTCATCATGTCTTTTAACGTTCCACTAAAAGCTGAGAAATCTGTACAAGTGAGTTCACTGAATCTTTACTTTACTTGTTAAGGAATGTAAGATAGTTAATTAAAAGATGTCATTGCTTTCTTTTTGATTGCCACATTTCGGTTTTCCTGCTGCACAGAACACTGAGATGTGAAAGTCGCAGAGACATGACTGCAGGCAGCTGGCCCCACCTGATGAATAAGTGCTCTTATCTGATAACCACGGCACTAGAAATAATTATACTGCTTGCTAATTTCATTTTTGCAAGAGTGGCTAATTCGCTTCATTTTTAATTACTAAGATTTACTGCACTTTTTCATTAAGAACTTTTTTGTGAACTAAAGACTGATTCATATTTGGTTGAAATTGGCACAGTGCAAATGTAAGTTATGCAGCACTCATCTTCACTGTTCTTAGTTATTTCCTTCAACTGAAAGAACCTGTGGGTGTCATCCTTGTACTTTATGATTGGTACATGTTTGCATGGGTTTAGGGAGTCATGTAAAGGTAAAGTAATTAATAATGTGATTTCTTTTTTCAGAATATTATGAGCTAAGTAGTCCTGTTACAATCTGAAAGAAGTATTTAGTCATTTGAAATGGATTGCCTTGAGTAAGTACACCACCTCTGTCTATAACTTTCTTAGTGACCTCTTCACAGGTGATTTTTAGAAAAATATAAACTGAACAGTATTAGGCATTTCATTATCAGTATATTTTATTTCTCTCTTAATACGTATTCTACTTTCTTCAGATATTTTCTTACTGCATTTTAGATCGGCCTTACTTTTCGCAATATTAGTATTTTTCTTCTCACACTATATGACATTGCTAAACTTCTGTGTCATTTATTAATGTTGTTGCAGCCTTCTAGAGAGTCTAAAGGAAGAATGCTCTTGCATCAAGTACAAACAGGAACCACTGCTGTGTCACAACCCCATCTTCTTCCCTGGCCAGTTTTCAAAACCTCTTCCACAGCTCCACAAACTCCCATATACCCTGCCCCATGCCTGTGCACTCACGTTGGCGGTTCCATCTCACATTGGTCACCTAGGGTTAGTTGAAACACTATCTGCCACAATTTCCTTAGTTCCATTAGCTGATCCAAGCCAGGATCCTTTGTAAGCAAGCTACACACCCAGGCCAATGGATCTTAGTAGTGAAGAAGTGCCTTCAAAGTGCTCCCAAATAAATGAACATTAAAACAGATTAGAACAATCTGGGTGAGAACAGACCATTTGGCCCAACAAAGCCAACCTGATTGATCCACTTAATTCTTCTAGAATAACATCATGCCAAGTTTTGAAGGTCCTTAAATCCATTTGTCTACCACACAGCTTATTCCATGTGGCTATAGTTCTCTGTGACAAATTTCCTAATATTTGAGAGAAATTTACCCTTAACAAGTTACCAACTATATCCCTGTGTTCTTGGTGAACTCATTCTAAAGTAACAGTCTCGATCCACTGTACTAATTCCCTTGATAACTTCAAACACTTCCATCATGTCACCTCTTAATCTCCTTTTGCTTAAACTGAACAGGTTCAGCTCTTTGAATACAATACAATATAATGCAATTTATTTTTGTATATCCCAAAATCACACAAGAAGTACCGCAATGGGCTTTAACAGGCCCTGCCTCTTGACAGCCCCACAGCCTTGACTCTCTAAGAAGACAATAAAAAAACTCCCAAAAAAAACCCTTGTAGGGAAAAAATGGAAGAAACTTTGGGAAAGACAGTTCAAAAAGAGACCCCTTTCCAGGTAGGATGGATGTGCAGTGGGCATCAAAAAGAAGGGGGTCAATACAATACAATACAATACAATACAATACAATACAATACAATACACAGAACAGAAAAAATCCTCAATAAAGTATACAGTGATCCCTCCTCGATCGCAGGGGTTGCGTTCCAGAACCCCCCGCGAAAGGTGAAAATCCGCGAAGTAAAAACCATATGATCATATGGTTATTTTTATATATTTTAAGCCCTTATAAACTCTCCCACACTATTATAAACATTTCCCGCACAATTATACAGCATAAACCCTTTGTATTCTCTTACATATTAGGTAAGATTCGTTGAAATTATGTACGTATGTAAACACACTGTTTACTGTATATACAGTAAAACCTAAATATTATTTTAAAGATATCGAGCATCTCCGATATCACATACAGTATGTTACAGCCATTATGACAGACAGGCCACCAGCAACAAATACGTACAATGCAAGAAAAATTGTATACAGTAAAATGTGTGTACAGTGACACTAAACTATGTACATGTAATAAGTACTGTACGTAGAAAATTAATTATGGTCACTCACCAACAATGGCACGACGACTTGTCCGATAACGATGAGTTTAATCTTACTGCACAACAAAGGAGAGCGTTACAGCTCTTCTAAAGGAGCCTCTTCAGGCGATTGTGTAGCACCGCCGTTGTTCTTCTTCTAGCAGTCTTCAATCCAAATCCCTAAAGTAGATTCCGTCCGGACTACGGCCTTATTACGTCCGTTTTGCACCCTGGTTAAAGGACACTGCAGTCGTAGATCTTATATGCTTTTCCTCCTTTGTAAATAAAAACAATCGTGGACTCATTGATGCAGTAATGGTATCCTACAGCGGTGTAGCTGTTTCCTGCCTTCAACATATCCAAAACTTTTACCTTTTCGGCAATCGTTAGCATCTTCCGTTTGCGCTTTGGCACAGCCCCTGAAGCAGTAGCAGGAGCAGATTGTTTTGGAGCCATAACGAAGGGCTTGACTATGCACAAAGATAAACAAAAAAGAGCACAAAAGTTAACTCTTTACACATCGAAACATGTTGATGCTGAATGAGTGAGACAAGACTTCCTGGTTAACTGCGTGCTCTGATTGGGTAGCTTCTCAGCCATTCCCCAATAGTGTTCCTTGTATGAAATCAACTGGGCCAACCAACTGAAGAAGCATGTACCAGAAGTAAAAAGACCCATTGTCCACAGAAACCCGCGAGCAGGGAAAAATCCACGTTATATATTTAGATATGCTTACATATAAAATTTGCGCTAGAGTGAAGCCGTGAAAGTTGAAGCGTGATACAGCAAGGGATTACTGTAAAAAAAAAAATTTTACAAGTACAATCTCTCCTCATAACTCATTCCCTGTTGTCCTGGAGTCAGCCTGGTTGTTGTTCTCTGGACTTTTTCTAGCTTGCTTTCCAGCTCCTTGAGCCACACTTTTCAGATATGATTTATATTCAACGACTCCAGCCAGCTCCACCATCATTAGACACAGACCCACAGACATTACCATACTTTGGTGCATCTTTACAAGCTACAACTCCAACTGTTATATTTGTATTGTTCCCTTCCTTTAGACATGAAATTTGTAGACAATTTTGGCTTTGACTCTTATTCAATGCTGGTTAGCAGTTTTTAAATAATTGCAATATACCATACTTCACTATTAGTATCTGTTTTTTAAATATATTTATCAATATTTTGCTCCACTTCACCAGTTTATTCCGTAGTACCAGAATAACCTGTGCACATCTTACAAATATATCAATGTCTTTTTGGATCAAATACAACCTATCATGGCAGCATAGGTCTACAGTAATTTATTGAAAGAGGCACCTCAATCTGCAAAAAAATCATTTGCATTTACTTTTCAGATTTCCACTGTTTTGCTTGGACTTGTATAGGCTACAGGCAGGATTTCCAAGAAACCACTTTTTGTCACTTTTGCTCTTTAATTATTGCATGCTCTTTAAATTTGCACTGCAAAGTTGGCAGCCTACCCTACCAGTATGTCGTGAATAATGAATATGTCCACATGCCCAGGAAGCATCAAGGACTGCCACATCACTCAACTCTTATGCTCGTCATCTGAATCTTCAAAACAGAATCATGCAAAAAAAACTGCGCAGTGCAGTGCTTAGCTGTCTTCACCTGAATTCTCTTAATGAAAGTATCTCTCTGTTGTTCAGAGAACAATAAAGCTTTTTAGGAGCACCTCTACAGTACATGCAGCTTACTTTAGCTCAGCTTTCCTTGTCTGTTCCCTGTAAAGAGAAAGTTAATCAGAGAAAATGTGCAAAGAAAGAAAAGTCTGATTTATGTTTCTCTGCTCTCCCCTGGGCAGGCAGGCTGTCTGGCTTGCTTGAGTGTCTGTTGCCACACTGAAAAAAAAGATGCTGCCTGACCTTCATTATCATAAGCTGACTTTTCAGACTTTGGGAAGCTCCTTTGATCTTCCCAGATAATTACATGTTTTAAAAACACAATGATGTGCTCCTCATGAACTCATAATAAGAAGCACTGTCTGTACGCTTCACTATGTGAAAGCAATAAAATATTAGAAGAAAACATTAAAATAAGTTTGAAAATAAGCCAACCAACAGATACGAGAATACAGAACGACAGTGAATCACCACCTACAAAAAACAGGAAAGGCAGCTCATTGCTTGTGTATTGGGAATTACAGGAGTGAGAAGTACTCTGTCTCAGCTTTGGCCTAATTTTCTATTCAGTTTGCCAGTTGAAAGGTGAATAAATGAATAAAACAATTGGCCCTAAAATACAAAAAGAAAAAAACTAGGATGCCATGGATGCACATAGCAAAAGGCTGGAATAGTGTGTACTCCAAATAAGGAAGCAAAAGATAAGTCTGCACATTGCATGTTATGTATGTGTGCATCTTTTTCTCCCACTGGTTTCCTTCCAATGTTAATTATTGACAAACAAATTCTAAAAAGTACACACATTTTATTTTTTTATTCTTATTGTGAGTTATGCAAATGTTTGCCTGTAATGTAAAGAAGACACGTTTCTGCTTGCAGTTTGCCCCAGTTTATTTTGTTAAGGTGCTAATGAAAGACAAAGTAAGAAGAACTTTATGGAAGTCCAAGTCATGGAAGCACAGAAGTCCAACTCATGTTCACTCATGTTGATGACTTGCCCCCTGACTGGCAGAGGTGGGAATGGCTATTGACCCCACAATATAATACAATCCCAACACCTGTGTTTCAGAAAAATTACATTATGTGTTTTAAAATATTAAGTATTGTGATTCAGTTCTAGAATATATTGAAATTATGTTTCTATTCAGTTTGAATCAAATTAAAGTTGAAATTGTATCCATATAAATAAAAATGTATCAATCTATTTCATCTAATAAAAAAAACTATTGATTCAATTCATCCTAATTAAACCTTTTTTAATTGTGATTTTATTTCAATACAAATGGAAATGCTAAGTTAGAGTATGTAGCACTCATATCAATACCATTAGTATGGTCATCAAAATTTAGTTCTGGGTGACTTCTTGTGAGAAGTACATTGCACTCGAAGTAGAGCAGTCAACCAGTAATTGAGAGTAGAGTGTTTTATATTAAAAATATTATTCGAATATACAAATATGCATTTAAGATTATTAGGGCTACATACTGTAAATGTATCTTGTGATTATATGCATGTAGGTCATTAACTTATTATTTTCTTAACTGATAAACTTTCATACACAAGCAAACATGTTGAACACTATTCTGTTCTCAAACAATATTAAGTTTTCATGTTAATTAGTCATACAGTGAAAAAATCCAGTGATGCTTTGTTGCCTTTTTTTTTTTAGTATTTTAAGGAAATGAGTCTTCTGTTGTTTTGCTCACACAGTGATGCATTTTGCCTAACCAGCCTGGAGCAAACAAAGCATTGTCATATTGGCAGGCAATGAAGGAAAAGTTTTCACAATGAGAAAATTTGAAGCTATGGGGTGAACTGCTATAGTAGAGATTGGAAAGTCTTCTTCCAGGATGGCAACTTCTACAATTGTTTTTGTCTTGGTGATGCTGCCATCAGGTTCTATGGACATATGAGCACTTTGGAGTTTATAAAATGCTGCATCTGAGACTGCAGGGAGGATGTGGAGCTGTTTGACCTCTACTGTGATGACTGCGCCACTCCCAAGGACTTAACCCTTCAATCTCATGCTGTTCTCCAGTCTCTCCAGGCCAGCGACCCTATAGATTTGGTGATTGTGTATATCCTCAGCCTCTTTGTCAGTCATGGATGTGAGAATTGAATTATTTTATGAAGTGGCATGAGGCATACATGATCCTGGATTGGTAGAGCACAACTACTGGTGCTAAGAGGCTCACAGAAGAACATCTGAAGACCTGCACAATGACCAGGGTCAAAATTTTGAGTCCGAATTTAGTTTGTAAGCCCCTCTGTGTCTGCAAGACCTGCAACACTCCATAACAGTTTTGTGTTGAGATTTAATTGGAACCAACCTCTCCCTAACACTCTGTAGGCTTACTTTTCTGCTATTCAGGAGTCCACTGGTCCACTGCACCAGGACACTTTCTCCAACCAGAATCAGTACAACTCCAGGGCCCCAGTGTGACCAAAGTTTGGTAGAGTACGGAGGTCCCCCATGCCCTAGGTCAGGAGTACCTGAGAGATGCTGGCAACCAGCAAAAACATGGCATATAACAGTCACTGCCAAAAAAGCCCACTATCTTAGTGTGATTTTACAGGCCTAAAGGAAAAAAGAACTCTTCCCTGAATTGGCCCACACCTGGCATAGTCCATTACCATCATGCTCCAACTGTTTGAGGTACCAGGTAGAGTAAATTGTAGTGTTGTACTACTGCTTGGCCCCTTACCACCGCAAGGGAGAATTGACTTTGCTGTCCACTAGTATAGCACCCAGCACCACTGGGTTTAACATCTTGTTACTGGCCATAAATCCTCAGTGGAAGCGAAGACCACTCCATCACAATAAGGAGTATGTGAGCAATTGCAGGGATCTGGAAATGGGTGCTACTAAGAGGGGGAGCTGTGTAACAATTCAGGCACAAACTAAGAGAGAGGAAGCAGGAACAGCAGCAGTGCCAATGGGAAAGAGATATTGGGATAAGCCAGCAGATCTTTATTCCAATGAGAAAGCTTCAATGCTAGCTTAAAAGGAAATCTATAAAAAGATGAACCCATCTCGACACTCAAGCCCTTTTTCATCAGATCTTCTCTTACTTTATCCATAAACCTCTGCTTCGGCCTCCCTCACTTTCTTCTCCCCCTGTACTTCCATTCCCATCACTCTTTTGACCACATATTCCTTCTCTCCTCTCTCTCTCACATGTTCATACTACTTCAACCTATTTTCCTTTTCTTTCCTAGATATCTCTCCCACTTTTGTTGTACCTCTGATTGTCTCATTTCTTATTCTGTTCATTTTTGTAACTCCACACATCAATCAAAACATTCTTATTTTTTGGAACATCTAACTTCTTCTGCATTCCGTTTACTGCCCATGTCTCAGCTCCATACATCACTGCTGGCCTTATCACTGTCCTAAAAACCTTACCTTTAACATTCGCCATAATTCTTCAATCACGCAATATGATCTACATCTTTATTTCTTACTTTTCTTAATGCATGGAGAAGTTCCCCTTTCTGCCAGCCCTAAGTCAGGAATGTGAGATGTGATTTAGTGGACACAGAGGGAAGGTCACTCCTAGGGATGGGTGGCAACTGTGTTTTGGTTTTAAGAATAATGGTGGCAAAGTAAGGGGGCAGAAAAGCCATTATTTCTGATAAAGCATGAGAAAATATTGGTGGTATGGATACATTTTAGGAATGAAAGCTCAGGCATCTAACCCCACTTGTCTGAAGGCGGTCTGCCATCTGCTACAGAGTCTTTGGGGAAAGTTACTTGCTTGGAATTCCATTGGTTATTAATTTCTAATGATCTGAAATGAACTCACAATACCCAGACCCTAATGAACAGACAAAGATGCAACCTTTACTTTACAGTTTCCCCTTTAATATCCTGTTTGCAGATATTTTATACAGACGGAGCACAGACAGGTTAAGTGTCTTGTGAGTTGCACATTTGGACTAAACTAACATTGTTGCAACTAATATTGTTGCTTAGATTCCTGCTTGTTAGCCACCAGGACAACAATGATATCACCCATACAGAAAAAGACAGAATAGTGTCTTTCATTAAGACTTCTGAATGTCAGACCTTTTGAACATTATTTAATGTTATTTGTCAGGATATGTTTCACATTGGTTAGAGTCCCTCTTTGCTAAATGTTGTCTAAAATATATGAATTGTTGAACAGAAACTAATTTAAGGTTTACAGTATATTGATCTCTTAAGAGATCAGTTGAAATGCAAAACAGAAACTTATTTTCTTCATGAGCCAGCCATTGTGGTAAAATGATCAAAAAGAGGCCACGTGAATTCTGCATGAATCATGAGCAAAATAAATTAATTAGGTTTTTATTTTATATTTTACTTTTCACATCAACCATTAACAAGGCGCTTTACAAGATAGAGGTAAAAGTACAATACAGCACACCCAAAGGCAACAAGTGAGTAAAACAATCACTAAAATATTACACAATATATTAAGAAATCAACATGCTATGGAAAACTAAAATAATGTAAACGCCAGAGCAAATAATACCTACTGCCAAATTGCATTAAAAGAGAGTTATATCCAAGTACAAAAACATATAAGCTAGAAAATGTATGTATGGCATAACATTCAGGTTTGTTTTGTGGCTTGGTTAACTGATTTGAACGTTAAAGCATTTTACATTTCTTTTAGTTACTTCAAAGAATAATTGTTATTTAATGAATATTTTTGTAATGATGACTTGTATTAAAATAATAACATGAAAATGGAATGCAACTTCAAGGATTAGTACTACATTAAATCCCTGATTTTTAACAGCAATGTACACGGTCAAGTAGTTCCAAACGTAGCCTAAATAGACTTATGGTGGTTCAACAGCTTTCAAAAATCTATTGTTAATTTTAGGGATTCTCTGACTAACTATAGTTCTGATTTCTTAAGCATAATAGTGTCATGGGTGGCCAGGGCCCTTGCCCTGCCGGGACACTTCTGCCTTGGAAGGGCTGGGGGAGCAAGTGTGGACAGAGCATTACCTCCCTGGAACGCTAGATGGCATCCCCCTGGATGGCAGCGATACCTCAGACTCCCGCACAGCTTCATGGGAACTGGAGTTCGTTACAACCTTGTTAGGATCTGGGGGTGCCGCCAGGATGTTCTGCAACTGTCCCTGAACCTGTGTGGGCGGTTCTTCTGCCACACCCGGAAGTGCTACCGGAAGTGGGTCAACGAGCACCTGGAGCACTTCCAGGTGACCTATATAAGGGGCCAACAGAAACTACTCTGGAAGCCAGAGTTGGGAGGAGAGGGACTCAGCTTGCCGGAGAGGAGTGCAGGAGGAAAAGAAGAGAAGTATTGTGATTGTGCTATTGTGCTATTGTGCTTATTGGGACTGTGTTGTGCCTGTGGGAACAGGGAAGGCGTTGCCCACAGGCAAAAGAAAAGAAAAGAAAAACATTGATTTGTTTTATAAGTGTGCCTCTCGTTTCTGTCTGTGTCGGGTCAGGCGCTGGTATAGCACCTTTTGTTACAATGGTCTTGATAGATTTAGCTGAAGAGTTTTGACAATAAATTATGCTGAAATGGTGAATCATTATAATGTTCAGATAATAAAGCTTTAAAGTTGCTTTTAGTGAACCACGCTGTAAATACTGAATACAGATTTGTTCACTCTATGCTGATAGAGCAGCGCTTACATAATTCTTTTCCTCTTTAATTTCTCAATAAGTGCCTTTTTGTTTTTTTGTTTTTTACTTTTATGGTAAATGTAGTTCCAGGAGCAGGAGAAGTGAACTGGTATAAAAGTGACTTGCATGTATTCACCTCTCCTGCCATTTCACTAACTTGTATTGCCATCAGAACAAGTAAAAGAGGAAAAAATACAAAATATACAAGTGACCTCCCTCAATGTAAACTTGAAACAGTACTTAATCTGTAATTGCAGTGGTACACAATGTTTCTGTTGTAGAATAAGACAAGTTCGCCAATGTTTTTCGATGGGAAATTTAAAAATTCAAGATATCTCAATGAAAATTTAGCTTTTATGACAAATTTCCTTAAAAACTAAGCATGGCAAATTTCAATAAAATTGGTCATCTTAGAGCCAAGTTATTTCACACTGACCTTACATGCTCTTCTCCATTTGTTTGTTCTGTGTGTTGTATGACTGCTGTCATTTTTCAGATATTTCTGAATGGCTGCACCCATATTGTTTCTGATGACTATGCACCTTGCCAAAAAGCATGTCAAAAAATAGAAAAATTCTTGCAGCAAATTAATTATCACATTTTAAAACATATTGTATGCCTTTCTACTTGTAGCATTTAAGCTCCCCATTTTACAATTTACTTTATGTTAATTTGTAACACAAATTTGTCATTCTGGTTTTGACAATAATCATAAATCAAGAAAATAATTCCATAGTTAGATTTACTGGGAGACAGAACGGGCAGACCACATTTTACGAAAAGAAAGAAAAATTCTTAGAAGTCAATGCCTTTGTAAATGTTAAAGCAAGATGAACACACTATACGTGGAACATCCACAACTATTGTGATTTCCTTATCATTATTGACTAAACCAATAATACAGTATCAAAACAAAAATAAAATCACCAGTAATGCACTTTACCTGATAAATGAACATTAAAAAAATTACTGCAAAGGGTTTATTGAAAAGTATGAAGTGTGAAGACTCCTCTTTTTATTCCTGCTTTTGCTTAAATATGGCAGGTTTAGACTGGAAAGATGGTCTTTTATATTGTGCTGATGTGTTTTGTTTTTGAAGTGAGTTATTGTAATGATTTGACCGCTGACAACTTCTGTTTTTCAGGATACAAGTTAAATAGTGTTTGTAGCTGCATTTTTCCAAAATTACCAAGGTTCCACAGCTCTAACTCAAAAAATGGGATTCAACAAAAGCCTGACATGCCGAAATGATTCCATGGACAAAATATCTTTGTTTTTAAAACTTTTACTTAAAATTCAAAGTAAAACAGTTCACACAAAAAAGAAAAATTAAAATAACAAAAAAAGGGAATAATTCTTGTTAAGAAAAGTTCTGTTCAAAGCTTAATTTTTGTTACATTTCAAATCGTTACTAATTACTTAACATTTCTGAACCATTTCGAAACGATGTTTCTGAACCATTTCTAGATGGTCAGAAAACGGTATGCCTATCCCATCTCTGAGTTGAAAATGGGTCTTTCAAGTCCCTGTGTACTGGGAACTGTTCTAAACACAATTGAAATTAATTATCACACTGTATCTCAGTTATAACAAGAAAGTTCTATCTCTTACTAACTTATAGGGGGAAAGACTATACCATTCTCTATGACTATGGAAGAAATTTATATTCTATTCAAATTAAGAAAACAAATGAGTTTAACTTAAAACTTTAACTTCTAAGACTGGCTCTTACAGTGTTCGGAATTTTTTGTCCAAAGCTGAGAGGGCAGGACTCTTTAGTTGTGGGGGCACCACCCCCTGTGGCACCGGGCCTAGTTCTGAATGCTTGTTGATTCTGGCATTTTAATATTTGTTATTAATTAGGTTTAAGTGCATGCAAGTTAACTGGTTTAAATTATGATCTTTATCTGGGATCTGTGTTTTTTTCAAGATTATTTCTTCAGAGTGTACTGTAGTACGCCAGAAGCATTATCAAACAATGTTTTCAAAAGAGAAAAATCAGTAACCTGAAAGAAATGGACGCTATGAATTTAGGAAAAATTATAGTTAAATAAATTGGAACCACTAAAGGGCAATAGTCCTGTGGTAGGCACTTAGCACTATTAGAGTAATCATTAGCTATACACTAATAAAGTACAGTATTTCATGTATAGCAGTGGGAGACATTACATCTGATAATCCTGGGAAAGACAGCAATAAGGTGTTCAATGATTTGTCTTATTCTACTCCATTATTGTCATTTTTTTGTTGTGTTTTTGTGAAGGAAGGTGCATTCTGATAAAAACATGGGGTTTACTAAAATTCTTATTGGAAATGGTACACATTTAGTCTTATTTATGCTGATTGGTCTTGATCACAAGATTGCTTTGTCAGGTCTCCTAATCTTGAACATTTATGTGAAAAGCAAGGTCACAATAAAGTCTAAAGGAACCTAAAATCAGTTCTTTTCAAAGACTGCTCTGCAGAAACCTTGACAAAGCAGCAGCCTGAGTGTCTGGCTTGTGTGCAGACATTTCTAAATGATAATGACCGAACAAAAAAGATAATAAGTCTGCCTATTTATCATAATAAGCTAAACACTTAAGGAAGGTTAATGCCAGGTCGTGTGGTGGAGTGCACTTAAAGCATGTCAGGCTGCTTATTTGAAGATCAAGAGCATAGCTGTTAATGTCAAGTAAGGGTCATATGCTGTGTGTTTCTTAATTTAATCCCAAGTTCTCTATTATTATACGTACAATTACAATTTGTTCCAGTATAAACATTTGTAAAAAAAAAAAAATTACATTAAATACAAGATTATAAAAAATTATTTTACCTTACTCAGTCATTAACCATTCAAATCCATTTGCAACAGTACAGTAATAAGAGTAGAATGATTAAGATGTGCTCCTTCTGAATATGTAAAGAATAAAGTTGTCATTGGCTGCACAATACTTCATAATATATCAAATAAGTAAACGATTCTTAGCGGGATATTAATGCACCTTAAGTGTAAGAAACCATTGTGACTAATACTGCAGAATCTTTCTGAAAGATTCAAAGGAATTAGAAATAATCCTGATTTACTGAAGATGTACAAGTGTTCACAACTCGGGCATGTACTGTAAGTTCCTTTAACTATTCCAACCTGCTCAAGTCTCCTATGTTAGAAGTAACCTGCAAAACTTGATGTCAAATTGGTTAACTGACAGAAGACAAAGTGTCCAGATAAGAGGAGAATGCTCCATGTGGAGTGAGGTCATCAGTGGAGTCATCAGGGCTCTTTGGACCATTATTTTTTCTGATTTATATTAATGGCATAAATTCTGATGTAGCTCATAAACCAGTAGAATTTGCAGATCACTCTAAAACTGGAAGAATGGCAGACGCTAAAAAGACAAGTCAAAAAGACCTGGACAACCTTCAGTTTAATGTAAAAAAGTACAAAGTGCTACATATGAGCAACAGGAATGTCAATTATAAATACAAGATGGGAGACACTGTTATACACGATGTAACCTGTTATACAAGACTTTGGGGTTTATGTTGACAAAATGTTTTCATCATCTAACAACATGCAGAAGCTATTAAAGGGGCAAATGAGATTTTGAGTTATATAGAAAAGAAAACGGTTGAATATAAATCAAGGAATGTTATCCTCAAACTTTATAATGCACTAGTAAAACCACATCTGTAGTATTGTGTGCAGTTTTGGTGTCCATGCTACAAAAAAGGCATAGCAGCACTTAAAGCTGTGCAGAGGAAACCAAGTGCATTCCAGGACTTAAGGAAGTGTCATACTCTCTGTACTCAGACAATTAAATCTGTTCAGTCTCAACCATAGCAGGCTACATGAGGACCAGATCCCAATGTTCAAACCAGGTACATCCCAGGACTTAAGGACATGCCATACTCTGACAGGCTCAGAGAAATAAACCTGTTTATTCTCAAGCAGAGGAAGCTGTTTGGTGAAGCTAATCCAGGTCTTCACAATTCTCAGGGCATTGATAAATAGATCCAGAAGACTTAATTCAGTATAGTGATGCATCATGTACTCAAGGACACCAGTGGAAATTAGGGAGAAGTGCATTTAAAAATGAAGCCATGGCCTTTTTAAAAAAGTAAGTAGTTTTTTACTAAAAGAGTTGTGGTTTCCTCTTCCTAATGATCTCCTGTTGTGGTCTCTCCTCCTAATGATCTTCTCTTGTTTGTGAAATTTGTTATGTTCTTATGTTACAAAAACTACCATTTTTCTTCTCAATGTCTGTATAATGATTAATGATGGGTAAAGCAACATGGATGTCTTGGACAAGAAGTACTGGTTAAATTTGTGAATTAGGAAGTCATCTCCTCTAAGCTGACAGATGGAGTGAATTCACTTGTTTCTACTTTCTCACCCTTTTCACATCTCTTCTGTCTGGTATCCCCTTGATGTCTTCATTCTCTAATTTGACCAATATTTAAGAACCATTATCAGCTCACTGGATGTTTTACTTACTATGCTACTCTTCATAGCATCTTCAATTTAATTGTATTTTTAAAAGTTCAATAATGTTACATACTAGTACATAAACAATTGTCTAGTCCTCAAAATCTTCTACAATTAAATAAGTCTACCCTCAGGGATGTTACGCTTAGACTATTAATGCACTAGACAGGCCACATCTGGTGTACTGTGTGCAGTTCTAATCACCATGCTACAAATGAAGTGACAAACACCACATTATAATACAAATTATACTCTTCACTAGGGGGCTCCGCCCCGTGCTCGCTTCGCTCGCCAACCCCTGGTGTTGGGAATGAGAAAGAGCGTGATGTATGAATGAGATATAGAATAGTGTGAAGGTGTAGATGATGCAGTAATGCAATGACTTGGGTAGTTATGTTTTCCACATTAATATTTTTTGGACATAATATAGTGCGTTGTGTTAAAAGGGGCATTTGGTCAAATGAGATTGCTGTTCCAAATCTGTCTGTAACTAAGTCGGCGCAGATAAAGGCTTGAGGAATTGTAATAATATCTGGGTGAAGTCTATCTGTATTGGTGAGTGTACCATCTCCTAGTTGTAATAACCAATTGTTATGATCTGGATGTGGACATCGCATGTTATGTACTAACTGTATCTTTTGAAAGCAATGCCAATTGTCTGCGTATTTTAAGGTGCACTGAACAATAGCTGAGCGCATGGAATGTGGAACAATAGCTACGCACTGTCTAAAATCTCCTCGTAATAAAAGTACCTTTCCTTCCATAAACGTTTGTAGAAGTTTATGAATGGTGTGGAGTAAGTGAGTGGGTGCCATTGTATATTCATCAATAATTAACAGTTTTGCAAGACGGATGTCATGTGCAGTGCCACTGTTAATGTTCATAGTGGATATCGATTTGTAGGATCTAATGCAGTTCATAAAGATTTCACTTTCAGGTACATCGATAGTTAGAAGCTTCTGTAGATATTCAGGATATGAATGTAAAGGAGGCAGTCTAATTTGACCGTTTTGATAACAACGTGTAAATTCATTACATGTATTGCCAGTTGTTTCTTCAGGGAAGTTAAGTGAATGACAATGATTGCAAATGACATTCATTAATCTCAATGAATTTTCCTGAATAGTGGACTCATTATTGAACGCGTTGTCAGCTAACTGGCGCAATCGTTTAGCAGGTGTCTGTCGTTGATGTTCCCTTGCTGCCGTTTCTGTATGTCTGAGACGGGAGGTGTTTCGTTTTGAAGCCGTGCCTGTTTCGATGCAGTACTGTGAGACGCACGCTGCATGCGTCCACGTTCAGTGTGTCTGTCCATTTGGGTTCGTTACTGTAACTGTGTTAGTTGAGCTTTGCGTTTTTGGAGCCGAGACATTTTTTCTTCCAGAGTTTCAGAAGCGCGTTGGAGCCGACGTGTATTGTTTTTTTTCATGCGGGTTCGTGTGTTTGGTCTGGTTACTCTAGCCGTATTGGTTTGTACCCGTGATCGTGAATTCATGAATTGTTTGTTCTTCAGCGTTAGAAATATGGATAAGTAATAAGGAGGATTGCACTCACTGTTAATATGGAGCCTTTTCTGCAGTTGAACGGTTAATAGTGCCTCATTGTAATGAGATCCACCTATGCTGCATAGTGTGAATTGTGTTTGGTCCCGTTATCCGAGCCGTATCGATTTGTACCCGTGATCGTGAATTTATGACTTGTTTGTTCTTGAGCGTGATAAATATGGATAAGTAATAAGGAGGATCGCACTCTCTGTTAATATGGAGCCGTTATTGTAATGAGATCCACCTATGCTGCATAGTGTGAACGTGTTGAGATGACGTATGTTTAATACGGACGGTTCATTTAGAAATGGGGCTTTGTGTGTAGATTTGTGCATATTTGCGTTGTTGATTTGTTTCATGGTGTACTGTTCCAATGCGATGTAATATTTGTCCACATATTCGAAAGCAGTATGGGCCATTGCCTTTCGGTGGCCTGATATTTACTCCGGTAGATGCAAAAGCAAATGAACTATTGTAGGATCTAATGCAGTTCATAAAGTTTTTAGTTTCAGGTACATCGTTAGTTGAATCCTCCTCTTTGTGTGTGTCCCGTCCGTTGCTTGTGGAGGGGGGGGGGGGGGGGGATTGCGGGTTCTTTTTTTTGTGTGCCAGGGGCTTGTTGAATTAGGGGGGGGGGGGGTGCTTGGAGGTGGGTGTGAATAGAATAAGATTAAGAAATCAGGAAGGGGGCAAATAGTTTTTCACACCACTGTAGCTGTATGGTTTTAAATTTTCAATGTTTCAAATTTGTAACTGAATGAAGTTCAAAAACAATATAAGAGCTACTTGGTTTCTATACTGTCAACAAAGTCTGATGAAAAACAAAAAAGTATATTACCGCCAGAATCTTAACAAACATCAAATATTAACTCAGTGGTGGGAGGTAGGTGATTTGGGTTGTTTTCCAGCCATAGGATCAGGATATTCTAGAGAAAACCATGAGACCAACTGGCCAGCAGGTAAGGCTTGACTAATGCTGGATTTATGAAAGAGAACAAGGATTCTAAGCACATCAGAAATTCTACAATGGAATAACCAAAAGGAAAAAAGGGATTTGACAGTTCATATCACAATCCTAACAAAATGTTACGGTGGAACATTAACAAGGGAGCTGAGTTATAAATTAATGGCCTCAAACATTCATGTAGTGTGGTAAGCAGGACCTGAGTAAAATTCCAGGGATGTAAGAGACTGAAAAGTATATAGAAAAGATAGCTTCATGTTACTGATCCTAAAGGTAGCTTTACCATCTACTGAATCATGGGGTACAGTCTTTTTCATATACTGTGTGATGTGTGAGTCCCTGTCTTGCACCCCAAAACACGAGGCTGAGTCTCAGTACTTTAGCAAAACCAACTTTATTCAGCTTGAAATAGGAGCAGCAGGGTTATGTATTGTAGCGGGATCTACCATTCTCTTATACACAGCAATCAGGCAGGGTCGTGGCCAGGTTAGAGGCCAAGTAGTCCTGTTCCCTGCATTTATAATGTTCCTTGCATCACCATCATTGACGGCAAGTGCTTATAGCACGACTGCGATCGACTCGGATCTGCTTTAGCTGAGAGCTGTTACAGTGCTGGGAGCTTGTGGTTGCCCCTGCAACTGATAAACTGTCTTTCACAGAATAAGTAAACCTCTTTCTGTTCGAACAAATGATGAACACTCCTCATGAAGTTATACAGTTGTAAGGTTTCTAAACTCTTTTGGGACTCCCCCCTAATGGGACGTAGCACAAAGCCAGTAGCTGATCTGTCCACTTTTGCTTAGCGTGCGTTCAGCTCCCCCACTTCACAAAGCGAGTGGGACAGACGCAAAGTGGCAGGAGCGTAGCGTGCCTCCGGGGGGGTTGAGCGAAGTGATTGAGACCAGATCATCTTGGAGAGACACTTTGACGACATGCAAGACTAGACATTAGAACCTTAGGAAGCAAAACCCATGAGATGGTGACTTTTGCACGTCACGCCCTACTTACTAATAATTTAAAACAAGTTCACTGACATCTAACCTAGCAGTTGTTGGAATGCTTTTGGCAGACACACTTCAGGTGCTCCCAGCAACAACGACAAGCAGTACACGCAACTTGCCAGCACTTCTCCTTAGTGTGCATTCAGCCCTCACACCCCCCCCCCCCCCACTACCAAACCCCCCTCCCTCCCCCCTCTGTCACAATGCGAACAGCAGAGACGCAAAGTGGCAAAAGGACAGCTGCAGTACAGGCTTTTAAGTGATTGACGCAAAGCGCAACAAGCACAACACACAGCTGGCCAGCAGCAAGACACCAGCTGAACCGATCGCATCTCTTTAGTGTGCGTTCAGACCCACCCCCTTCACAACGCGAGCAGTGTTTTAAGTCCTGCGAGAAAGAGATGTAACCACGCCCGGGGCAAGAAATAAAGGACAAATATTGTTTTTACACAAGTTTTAAAGTAAAAATGAAAATAATGCATATGCAACAATTCCCATGAAAATAACGATCTTGACTGTTTTGTTTTTGAAATTTGCTCGTTTATTATCATCATAATTACTCATACTCATTAGTATTCAGTTCCTGAATTAAATTAAAATTTTGTCATGTAAAACAAAGATCTTGTTAGCATGCACATTTTTCCCATTTTTAATATTAGTGTCCCAGAGTGATCAAGGTGGTTTATTGAGAACTGACGTCTTAAGAATTGGCACCTAAAAAGTACTCCTTAAGTTTTTCTTTTACTATGTAGAATGGTAAAGCCACTTCTACCACTCACTACTAGTGGCACACAATATTTTTATTTAGAATCAGCTGTGCTACCCGTCTAAGATGGATTGAAATCTAAGTAATCAACATAGACCTCAGCACTAACGTTTCCAGTGAGTGTGTCCTTCCAGTTGCTATGTTTCTGTTACATACCATTTGGTACAGGAATCATAAAAGCAATGCTTATGTTTGTGCTGCGCCATCTGTTGGACGGCAGGGACATACTGATTGGATGGATACACAGGCACTTAGCCTTTTATTAAGGTTGATAATAAGCAGGGAGTATTTAATGTATGCCATTGTATTCCTTGTCTGTTCTATTCATTACACTACTCTTACTTATTCTGTTGGGTAAGTGCAAGTAATAAAGACCTTGAAATGAGCGGTGCAAGAAGAGGTTGGCGGCATTTGCTGATAGGGCGTTGCCATACCAACCACACGTTGAACCACCTGGATTGGGGCTCAAATGCAGTGGGTGGGTGACACCTCAGCACCACACTGGGACAGTCTGAGGTTTTTTACGGTGGCTGGAGAGCCATTCTGTCACCAACCCCCAAGTTTTCCCTGTAAGTTGGAGGACCTGCTTGCTGGACAGGATGCAGATTAACGTGACACCCAGGATGGAGCAATTGCAGGTTAAGGGCGTTGCTCAAAGGTCCCAAGGGAGTAGAGTCACTTCTGGCATTTACAGGATTTGAACCAGCAACCTTCCGATTGCCAGCACAGATCCCTAGCTTCAGTGCCACCAGACATAAAGAGCTGACACTTCTCAGTTAGTGCAGACAGAGACTAAATGGTGACATGTTTGAAGTTTTTAAAATCATGAAAGAAATTGGTACAGCGGATCAAGGCTGCTGCTTCAACAAGAGCATGGGGACATAGATATTTGTATGAAATAACTATTAAATGTTACTGGAATTTTTAACCATGAGATTCAATTGTGAATGTATGTAATATTCATTTTATGAAGAACTTGCTCATGCCATGAGTACAATGTTAAAGGCAAAAACTATGGGTCCTCGTGATCCTGAAATTGGACACGTTATGAGCTTGACAGTTCCAAAAATGCCCACTAGAGGGGGAAGCAATGTCAATAAAACTGGCCGGTAACATAGAGGGTCATATAGAATCTTTATAAATAAAAATATATGTTAATATAAAATTCTTTGTAGCAAAAATTATTTCTAAAGAAAATGAAGGCAAAAAGGCCAGAAAAAGGGTGGAGTGCCCTCTCAGGGTGGGAGGCGAGATCCTGCCCCAAGTGGAGGAGTTCAAGTATCTCGGGGTCTTGTTCACAAGTGAGGGAAGAATGGAGTGCGAGATCGACAGGCGGATCGGTGTGGACGTCCGCAGTGATGCGGGCTCTGCATCGGTCTGTCGTGGTGAAAAAGGAGCTGAGCTGTAAGGCAAAGCTCTCAATTTACCAGTTGATCTATGTTCCTACCCTCACCTATAGTCATAAGCTATGGGTAGTGACCGAAAGAACGAGATCGTGAATACAAGCGGCTGAATGAGTTTCCTCCGCAGGGTGTCTGGGCTCTCCCTTAAAGATAAGGTGAGAAGCTCAGTCATCCGGGAGGGGCTCAGAGTAGAGCCGCTGCTCCTCCGCATCGAGAGGAGTCAGATGAGGTGGCTCGGGCATCTGATCAGGATGCCTCCTGGACGCCTCCTTGGTGAGGTGTTCCGGGCACGTCTAACTGGGAGGAGGCCCCGGGGAAGACCCAGGACACGCTTGAGGGACTATGTCTCTCGGCTGGTCTAGGAACACCTTGGGATTCTCACGGAAGAGCTAGAAGAAGTGGCCGGAGAGAGGGAAGTCTGGGCATCTCTGCTCAAGCTGCTGCCCCCGCGACCCGACCTCGGATAAGCGGAAGAGAATGGATGGATGGATGGATGGAGGAGATGCCAGAGAGAGTAATCCAAGGCAAACAAAGTCCCAATATGAAATCCAATGAAGATTCAAAATCCAGAGCACAGATATCAAAAATCCAGGAAATACCAAAGCACCAGAAAAATCACAAAACAAAGAACTCACCACAAGGGACTGTGGGTTATCCTGGCATTTATAGGGCTGAGAGCAGTCCCTGCTGTGACGGAACCACCTACAAAACACAAAGAATATAAAACGGGCCTATTGAATACAGCAAATAATAAACAAAAGTAACATTGACATTAATCAAGGACTCAGAAATGAACAGAAAAGACATACAACAAGAATTTGTACCTCAGCCAGAAGAGAAACTCTACCTGAAATGTCACAAGATTGATTACATTAAAAGAAAAACATTAGCAGAAGATTACATTCTTCATTAAATAAAATGAAATCTGCAATTAGGTGTCACTTTCTCCATGGTAACCCTAACCCTGACCATTACAAAGTTCAACTTTATAACCCTCTTACTAGAACACACCATTCTCAGGCCCACTTAATTCTATTCTGGGTCATGCTAGGTTGTAGCCTATCCCACCAGCACAAGGCGAAAGGAGGTAACCAACAAGGCCTATTTGTACACATATACTGTATGTAGACAATTTAAAACCATCAATTAACCCCAAAGACACATCTTTGGAATGTGGAAAGAAAAAACGAAGTACCTGGAGAGAACTACAGGCAGATATGTGGAGAACGTACAAACATTCAACAACCAGGCACAGGATTCAAAGCCAGTGCTCTGGAGCTGTGAGGCCTGAGCAACTACCATGACGCCTCTTAAACAAATTACTATGTGCTCACATATCTGTCTGCACATGCTTTTCCACTTTGGAGCTTGGAAAAAGAATGCTTTAATATGTTTTCTAAGTTGTTATTTTATATATAGTCCTGGCATCTTACTCTACTAACAAATAGAATATTCACTGAATATTGAATATAAATTAATTAAAGATTCTGAGCACAAGAACATTTAAGGGTATATATGAAAATTATTGACTGAATTTATTACATTTAACAGAACCATGAGAATATTTGGTGAATTACTACACAAAATTATTAAATACAAATACATTTTAAAGATATTTTTGTGTATAAAGTAAAACATGATAAAACAATTCTGGAATAATTACTTTACATTTTTATGCATTACATTAACTTCATATATTTTAAATTGCATGGACTCCAGTCAAACTCACTTAAATGCTTCTGTTTGTGACTTCATTCTCCAAATTTCCCTTGTCACTTGATCAAAATGGATGACCTGGCCTGTCTGTCCCTTTAATTATTCTTGTCTGACTTTAGGCAAGTCTGCTGTGAGCCTGTCCTCGTCTGTTGTACTGAACTTTGTAAATTGAGTGTGTTTCATATTTTTGGTCATTCCACTACAGGGTTTTCAAACTCCGGTCCTGGAGGGCCACAGTGACTGCAGATTTTCATTCTAACCCTTTTCTTAGTTTGTTTTTGCTGCTAATTAACTTCCATTCCTTTCATTTTAATTTACTTGTTTTTTTAAGATTTGTTCCCATGAATTTCTTCATCATTCCCATGAATTGCTTCATTTCTTTCCTTAAGTGGCACCCAAACAGAAATGAAATGTGAAGTGAGTGAGCCAACAGAAGACCAACTAAGTCAGGGCCTCAAACCTCCCTCCAACCAGTTGCTTAATTAGGCGCCAATTCTCATTTTTATTTAAACCTGTTCTTTAATTCCATGGCTTGTTGCTGCTCGCATTGTGCCATAGCAGACTTTTCTGAAATTGTTGCTTTTCTTTTTTCTATGAGCACTGTTAAAATGTTTTGTGGACCTGAGGAGATCAGCATTCCTGAGACCTTCATCTTTCTTTACTTTCAAATATTGTTTGATGGACCCAGTTTGCTGGTCCTGTTTTGGCTCATTTTGTACCTCACTATTGTTTGGCAGCTTATTAAGGAAAAATAAACAATTAAGGGGTCTGAGTCTTCAAGAGCAAGTCACATAAAATTAATTATTTAGTCCCAAACAACAAAACAAATTGTTTTAATTAAAGTGGATCATAAATGGGCGGCACGGTGGCGCAGTGGGTAGCGCTGCTGCCTCGCAGTTGGGACACCTGGGGACCTGGGTTCGCTTCCCGGGTCCTCCATGCGTGGAGTTTGCATGTTCTCCCCGTGTCTGCGTGGGTTTCCTCCGGGCGCTCCGGTTTCCTCCCACAGTCCAAAGACATGCAGGTTAGGTGGATTGGCGATTCTAAATTGTCCCTAGTCTAGTGTGTGCTTGGTGTATGGGTGTGTTTGTGTGTGTCCTGTGGTGGGTTGGCACCCTGCCCAGGATTGGTTCCCTGCCTTGTGCCCTGTGTTGGCTGGGATTGGCTCCAGCAGACCCCCGTGACCCTGTGTTCGGATTCAGCGGGTTGGAAAATGGATGGATGGATGGATGGATCATAAATGTTAAACATTCAATTATACCCCTTGAATATGCAGTCTAAAATGTGTTTTGAGATTTTTCAGTTAGGGACAACAGAAGTTTTGTGGTAAGGTAGTTACGTATATTCAGTAATCATCACACTGGAGAATGGCAACATGCAAATAAAAAATTCTCTGTGATAATGATGACCATATAAACTTTATAAAGAGTAATTTATAATGACCAGTGAATGACCAGGGATAGATAACTGTACTGACTGAAGGTGAGACTGAAAGTGAAAATTTGGGACAGCCACTATATAAATAAAATGTATGATGATGATGATGATGGTTATTATTATTATTATTATTATTATTATTATTATTAAAATAAGAGAATGGAATTTAGAGATTAAACAGGAGGTGGGTACTATCACATAGACAGCCAACTAATCAGAAAACCACTAAATCGCTCAGAGAAGATAGATAGATAGATACATAGATAGATAGATAAATAGAGAGATAGATAGATAGATAGATAGATAGATAGATAGATAGATAGATAGATAGATAGATAGATAGATAGATAGATAGATAGATAGATAGATAGATAGATAGATAGATAGATAGGGGATGTGGCTTTTTACAAAAGCTCTCTAAATAAATAAATATTTAAATAGGTAGATGAGTAAGGAAATAAATAAATATTCACACACTATGGTCTAAACACACTCCAGAATGACTGAAAAGGAAGGAAATTTAACAAAAATGAAAAACGTTTTACTTGGCAGTCCCAGTCCCAGTGAGGCATTATTGCTATTGGTATAAAGGAGCCACAATAGCATTTCTTGATTGTCACACTTTTGCTGAATAATTTGGCGTCTGCCTTCTTTAAAACACAAACAATTCAGGATGTTTTCCACAGCAGTGGCACTTTATGAAGCCTTAGGGACAGACTGAACAGGTGACTGAGGACACCACAAAGTTGTTCAGCACAGGCCTTAAGAATTTGAGACTAACTCCATCTAGTCCACAGCTTTTCCTGTGTGTAGCTACCTCCTTTGTCTCCTTTCTTGGTCTTCAGTTATGGACAGTCCACACTGATTATACAAAACTAATATGAAGTTCATATTCCTATTAGGTAAGACCACCCCATAATCAAATAACCATAGAGAAGTCAGGAAAAATAAAAGAAGAATCATTATCACAACAACACCAATTAGACTTCCATCCACTGGCTTTTGTACTTCACTTAAATATGTGCCTTAACAAACCCCTTTGAACACACTTATAATTTAATTTTGGAAGGGGGATGTATGGTTGGCATGAGTTGGCCAGGGACAAGAGAACCACCAGGAAGATATAGATAGCACTGTGGACGGAGATTCTCACAGCTTCAAAGGAAGAATTGTTGACTATTCAGTAGTTCACTTAGTGTAATTTGATACCTAATTCCTCACAAATATGAACTTTTCTGGCTGTAGGCGCAGGTATAGCATGAGAAACAAGCACCTTAAAGCACTAGTTAGACTCAGCGGGGATTTCAAACAACACTCCCAATTTTACATCTGGCTAACCTTTGCTCTCTTTGTAATAAAAAGGATGAATTGTTACTCCTCAATAGGTATAACAAGGATTTTCCACTTTCTTCCACACTGTGTTTCACCGAAACCTGGCTAAATTAATCCACTCCGGACACTGCATAACACTTTTTAACTTCATAAAGCGGACCACGTAACGGAGTCATTAAGGAAAAGAGGGTCATATCATTGAAGGTTGGTGTATCAATGTCAAGGTGTTAAGTAAAATGAGCTGCCCTGATTTGGAAACTCTTTTTGTTAATTGTAAGCCCTTTTATTCACCACATGAGTTTTCCACATTTATTCTGGTTGTGGTTTACATTCCACCATAAGCCTGTGTGAACGAGGTGCTGCAACAACTAGCTGACCAGATAACAAGCATATAGCAAAACTACTCAAACTCCCTTCTCGTTGTTCCTGGAGATTTTAACAGAGCACATCTCAGCCATGATCTGCCTAAATTTATACAGCACATTGAGTGCCCTACCAGAGACAGAAACACACTGGACCACTGTTAGACAGCGTTAAAGAATGCATATCATGATGTCCCCTGTGCAGCTTTGGGATTGTCTGATCACTGTGTGATTCACCTGCTCCAAACCTATAGGAATAAATTAAAGCCATCTAAACCTGTGATTAAGACTGGGAGAAGGTGGAACAAGGAGGCAAAGCTGAAGCTACAGGTCTGTTTTGATTGCACTGATTGGGGTGTTTTTGAAGACGCAACAGCTGACTTGAAGAAGCCGACAGACACAGTCACATCTTATATCAGCTTTTGTGAGGACATGTGTATCTCCACCAAGACCTGGTTAAAATTTAGTAACAAGAAACCATGGTTTACAGCAAAACTCAGGCCAAGGAAGCAGCCTATAGAACTTGGCGCAGAACACAGTTTTTAGGCAGGCAAGGAACACGCGCACAAAAGAAATTAAGTATGGGTACAGAAGAAATACAATATGCACATTTCACCCCATCAACTCCACCAAACCAATAGTTATCAGATTATGTGCAAAACTCTTCTACTTCAATTTACAAAACATTTAATTGCAACACCCCAGATTTCCAGTCATCGTTACTTGCATCTTATTAACCTGCCCAACAACTGAACACACTTAATGTTCTAAGGAGGGTGTTTAGCTTGCAAGAGATGGACGGGGTAAGTCCACCACCAGCATGGCATTGATAACACTGTGGATGAAGATTCACATAACTTTAGAGACCTGTTTTCCAGCTCTTTGGGAGCACTCGTTCAGCTTTGTGGTTTCTAATTCTTGAGAATCTCTCCCTAAGTGTCATTCTGAAGTCATTACAACAGATTCATTCAGATCTTGCTTACAGGACACCTTATCTCTCTTGCATTTCTACAGACATGACCAAAATTGTTGTCTTATTTCATTGTTGCATAAGAACTATGCCACTGTTCTATTCTGTTGTTCTTTACGTATGTTTATATTGAGTTGTATTCTTCTTTTCTATGTAAAGCCCCTTGTGATGATGCTATATAAATTGATTAATTGAGGAAAACAGGTGGCTCAGGGTTATAGGGACATGGGGGCCTTTTTGAGAGAGAGAGTGTCCCAGTAGAATTAGAGTGCAGAGCCCTGGTCCATTCCTGACTTTGAGCCCATGTTACCCTTTGATCTACTTGCAATCGGTTGATGGCTTCTGCTTAGTCCTGATTGCTTTCTCTCTCTGTCTTTCTGCATTTTCAAAGATATCTCTGCCTTGCTCTTAATAACAAACCTTTTTGATCTTTTATAATGAAGAAATCAAAAACAATCCATGGGGATCACAGTTATCTGAAAGCCATAAAATTGTGGCTACTGATTGGTTGCTTGTGTTCAGAAAGAAAGTGAAAAATGTGGGGTGTAATGGACACAAGTGGTCAGCAAGCCAGCAGAAATGAATGCTCTTTGTGGGTTGAACTATTAAAATACAGAAGTACAGACCTTAAGGACCTCATTTAAAATAACAGAAAGTCTGCGTGTGTCCTTCTTTACAACAACCAGCTGGAAGTCTTCAACTCTCTTTAAGAAATACAAAGTGAAATAAACTTAATGAATCCACAGAGTCCAACAGTTGACCACGACATGCACTATGTGATAAATAAGGAACAACCTTCAGCCTTTTATACATGCAGAATAAACAAAGAAATCGACCTCATTTACTGATTTCTGGAAATGTACAAAGTGAAATTAATAGTTTTTAGTTGGTGAAATTTATCTCATCTACAGAAGGAAAGGAAGGAAATATATGCAGTAAGTGATGCCAATGTGAAATGAAAAGAGATAATATAGAAATAGATTGTATGAGCTATAAAATCTTCCAAAAAAAAAACAAAACACAGACAACGTTTCCTTGGACTACGCCAGACACCCTATGATTACAGAAAGTGACAGGCTAAATTACCCTCCATGGCCTAGTCCTTCTGCCCTCCTAATCATCCCCTGTCTCCAACTGGCTATCTCTCTCACCTCTTCACCACCTAATAGCTAATGTGTGGTGAGCATATGGGTGCAAAAATGGCTGCCGTTGCATCATCCAGGCAGATGCTACACATTAGGGTTGGTTGAAGAGGCTTCCTACTAACTAGTAGTGAGATGTAATTATAATTATTAGTAAGGACAGGGATTAGCAGTATACTGGTAGTGAGATGTTCTTCGCATGCTCCTGTGGGTTTCCCTTTCAAATGACTGAGATATGTGTGTTAGGCCGGTCTGTGTGTGCATGAGTGTGTCCTGAGGTGGACTAGTGTCTTTGTTGGTTTCCTCTTTGCACCCGATGCTACCTATGACTTTAAATTGGACAAGTGGGTATAGACAGTGGATGGATGGAGTATCGTTCACTTCAATTCACTACAGTTTCTATTTTCTTTTCCTGTTGAAGTTTGCAGTGTTATACTAGGCTACTAAGATCTGTTTGTCCAATTCTTAGCTACAAATTTCAGCTTTTCCTGGCAAAATGACACATTGTATTGGCTAACTAAAAGGATTACAGTAGGCAAGCATTCGAAGCAAAGTAAGATATAATACAGAGACTGGAATTCCCTATGTTTATTTAGACACTGGGACAGATACAACATTGGCAAACCATTCATTGAGACCTAAATTTCATTTAGCGAGAGAGAACAATGTATAGTCAAGATCTTTTCATAAGATAACTGCCCAACAAAGTCTGTCCTGGTGTCTATATAAACACAGGGAATTTCAGTCGCTATATTACATCTTGCCTGAGGAAGGGGCCTAAATTGCCTCGAAAGCTTGCATATTGTAATCTTTTTAGTTAGCCTATAAAAGGTGTCATTTTGCTTGACTTCTCATTACATCCATAATGGCTAACATGGTACAACACCTTAGTATCACAGCTTTTCCTGGGGAATTCAATGTGGGTTTGGCAAGAAATCAATCCAGTTATTCTTCCAATGACTTAGCACCTTATTCCGTTCCCCTGCCATATGCTTTATATATATTGGCCAAAATACCAATGCTCCCTATAGGATAAAGGAGTCTGTGTGAAAGCTGACCATTTGGTCTTTTTGAAGTCAGAAGCATGAGAAGGTGCTTTGCATGCATATGGACCCTGGAAATTATGCAAATGGATTTGTGCATCCATCAGCTTCAGGAAAGGAGCAATAGCCCATTTCTAATTACATGTGGTGCAAGCAAACATTGGACTGAAAGCTCTACAGTCAAAGAATAAAGTGAAGTGACAGAAGGCTTTTTAATCAGCCTTCAAAGCCACACTGGGACCTGCCACGGGTCAGTGGGATAAATGCTGCCACTGCTTGACCACTTCCTGCCTGTTGATATGCAGCTTGGCAGGACCTGCAGCTGTTTATTTTAGTACATTTTGAATATATTTTGCCTTCTTTGGCTTTCATAGAATTCACTTTTATTGATTTTTCAGTTCTTTATAATGTTATGTAATAAACCAAGTGTTCTCAAGCACCAAATAGTCCAAACATGTCACAAAACATTCCCAATAATGCCCACTAGGGGGTGGATTTACATTCAAAACTCCAGTTAGATGAAAAGGACTATAAAGGAAGGGCATTTAAGACAAAAGAAAAACTTGGCAGTAGCAGTCAGAGTGAAATATTATACTGGTGTATTACTGTTGGTATAAAGGAGCCCCAGTAGCGTTTCTTGACACACTTCTGCTGAATAATTTGTTGGCTTAAAAAGCTCAGTGTTAGTGGGTCAGAAAGAGGATGTGGGGCATTGTTCATAATGGCACTCAATTTTGTTTTAATTCACACTATCACTACTACCTCCACGGGGTCCAAAGTGCATCTTATAACTAGCTTGTTGATTCAGTTGGCCTCTCTTGAAATGATGTTATCAGCCGAACACACCATAGCATAGAAATTGCACTGGCCATCCCAAAGTTGTAGAAGATAACAGGGCTAACACAGGATCTTTGTAAGAGAAAACGTTTGATTCTCAAAATGCTCTGTTACACTGTAAAGCTTCAAAGAGCACAAAAGGAGCTGCCAACCAAGGTAATGAAGGTGAACAAAGTCCCAAAACAACAATCCAAAGAGTGGTCAAAACAGCAACAGGTAGAAAATCCAACAAAGCACAGTAATCAAAATAGCAATCCTGTAACTCACCAAAACCTCCCAAGCGCTTTTGAAATGATTACCACCAGGAACTGTAAGAGGCAGAGGGCAGTTCCTAGTGGTGATAGGCAGGTGGCCCTGCCTCTTGGGGGACATAAATAAGATTAATACATACAAAAGAATCAAACACAAAGACGACATAAAACATGAATTTGAACCCCCCTGCCTAAAATATAACAATCTGATGTGATGCCTGTTTCTAGTGACTTGTTCCCATTGAGCGGCTGGTGCTTTATGTAAGTCAACTTGTGACACAGTCGATGGTGAACAAGGGGCTGCTGTTCACATTCTTTAGAATGTTACATCCAATAAGATAAAGGCACTTTATTTTTGTTAAAAGAAATATTCAGGTTACATTGTTAGTTCTCAGCTTTGACATTTTATTCTGTATACAGTCATTTTGACTCTGGCCTGTTAAATTCTTCTGTTTTTTGGTTAGCAGTTTCAAACCTTGCTTGGTTCACAATGTTATCAGAGAAACTGTGATGAACAAAACAGATAAGTTTTGTTTTGCATATGTTATGATCCGAGTTTGTAATTTATTTTTGTGATTAATCCAGGATGGATTTTCACAATCTATATGTCTATTCTGGAGTTTTCTTAGCCAATTAATTTAATTCTTATGTTCCTTTTCTAATATACATCTGGAAAAAGTTAAACATTGTTAATGTTCTCCCATAATACCATTTTGTTTTGCACATGGGCATCTCTTTAGCCAAGTCGTGTCAGTCATTGCTATGTTAAATTACCCACAATTTCCCCGGAGTGTATGTCATCATCTGCTTGACTGTATAAAGATCGGCACGTGTGGTTTCAAACTACCTGAGTATTGGATGAAAATGGCGTTAGCGTATTAACTTTGCTATTCAAACTCTTTTTGATTACAGAACATTTTTTTTTAGTACTGAGGTATTTGATTCCTCCTTAGCATTTTAACCTTGACAATCATGCAGTTTGATGATTGGTTATGACTTTGGCTTCTCTTTTGACCCTGCTTTCTTCGTTTGATCCCTTTATTCTAAAAATCTCTATCTCTTTTTGATCGAGATGACCATACAGTTTTTGCAAAATTGATAGGAATATTCACTTTGCTTTCAGTTTCTAAATCATGAAATATGAAACACACTAAAAAGAGGCCTGCATTGGGCTGGGCCCTGCCCGGGGTTTGTTCCTGCCTTGCGCCCTGTGTTGGCTGGGATTGGCTCCAGCAGACTCCTGTGACCCCTGTGCTAGGATATAACGGGTTGGAAAATGACTGACTGACTGACTGACTGACTAAAAAGAGGTTTTTTGAAATTGAAAGTAAAGAATATTGCTGCTGCTGCATGTGTCTGTTCACTCTCTTTTTCTGATGCTATTCATCCTCTTAGCAATTCGGCATCTGCTTTGGCATAAGGATCTTGTAGCAGATCACTTGCAACAGCACCACATGCACCACAATCACCCATTTTTGCACTTGCTTTGCCTGTCATAATGTCTTAAAACCCTAACAAATAACAACTAGTTTACACAACTGCTCAAACGGACAGGGACTCACAGTGGGTGGGTTAAGAACTGACAGAGGATATCCATTGCTATTAGTCCTAATACAGTAGATGTGCTTATTCTGTTTGGAGTCTGCATGTTCCCCCTTATCTATGTGTGTTTTTCTAACACCTATCATGTTACTTGGTGTTTCTCCTCTTATATTTTTCTGTCAGCCCTTTTGTAAAATCACTAGCAAGTCAGCAGACCCCCGTGACCCTGTGTTAGGATACAGCAGGTTGGATGGATGGACTAGCAAGTCAAATCTCTTCCTTCTGGCAGGAGCTTCTAAATTCATGGATGTCCAAAAAAGGTGATGTCCCAGCATGGGTAGGCATCTTTCCCTTGCACCTGGAAAAGCTTTGGAATCATGAAGAATTCACAACAGAACATTATGGCTTTGTAGGCCAATGCCTCCAAAATTTTGTTTCTGACTAAAATTTTGAAATTCTATTATGTGATGAGAATATTTCTAGCCATCCATTTTCAAACTTGCTTATCTAGATTAGGATCATAAGGGGCCGCAATGGGTAGAAAGGGGTAAGCAGCAATGGATGGGAGGAAAACCCACACAAAACCAAGGAAACACCACAAACCTTATGTACTTAGGTTAGGCTTGGAACCCAAGCAATGAAGCTAAGAGGCGGCAATACTAACCTCTACTCCAGCCATGACAACCTTTCTATAACATTGTTTCCCAACCTTTGTGGTGTCACGACCCACATTTTCACATGCCAGTTTATTTATGACCCACCTCGGGTTCCATTCTGTGAGTTTCACGTGATTTTCTAAGTTGAGAGAGTGGGATGGTCCCCATTGGTGAATTGAGCACGATCTTCAAAACAAGGGTTTTGGGGGAGTTCCACAGGATCGACAGAGCGTTAGATAAATCAAGCACAATCGTCAGCGCCTTTCCTCCATAGTGAACTGAACATGATCGGCTGAGCATGTGTTGATGCTGCCGCCATGAATTGAGCATGATCAAACGACCGGTGAATGGGGATTTGCCAGAGTCCACCACAACTTATCTGCGATGCTGCTACAGGGAATCGAGCATGATCATTAGAGTTGAAGATGAAGTTTCATCCGGGGTCAGTTTGTGATACAACTGTGAAGCTGTTGCTGTGAATCAAGCATAATTGTTGGCGCACGGGGGGGGTGGGCTTGCATGTTTTCCTCCAGGGTTTGCTGTGGCCCACCTGGAATGCCACCACAGCACACAGGTTAGAAGACATTGTCCTATAGAATGTATTTTTATGAAGCACACATGCAATTTTAAAGTCTCTCTTCTATACTTGATTATATATTGAACTACCTAGAGGAAGAAAAGTAGTGTCGAGGGTCATGTTGGTGGTATTCCTCTAATGAAAAAAAATCCATCCTTTCATCTCTTGAATCTGTTTAATCAAAATCAGAGTTGTACGGAGTTAGACACCATTAAAAGCAGCATTGTTCACAATGTTGGTGAGCATACACTGCTACAGCACATTGCCACAACCACCACACACATGCGGTCTAATCCCACCCTCCAGAAATGACCATCTATCTGCCACAGCCAGGTGTTACATGGGTATCCCCCTGGCCTGGTCCAGCAGCTCGAGTGCCAAAACTGACACTTCCTAACAATGCAGGTAATGTGCTTCATTCAGGATTCCATGAGCAGCCACTCATTTGCCCAAGAAGTTTCATTGGAGATACAGTACTGAAGGAGTCCAGTCTTCATCTCAGGTCACTGGGTAGCATCCATGTCTCGCAACCTTATAGCAAGACACGAAGCATCAGGACTCTAAAGACTTGGACCTTCGTCCTTTTGCATAGATATTGGGAGTGCCACACACCCCTTTCCAGCGACCTCATGATCCCCCCCATGTTCTCCCAATCTGTCTACTGACTTCATAGGAAGAGTCACCAGAGACATGAATGTCACTGCCAAGGTAAGTAAACCTCTCGACAAGGTCAACAGTCTCTCTGCAGACAGACACACTGCTGATGACTGTGATCAAGAGGTCATTAAAGGCCTGGATCTTAGTTTTTATCAAGGACATTTGCAAGCCCAGACACTAAGATATCCTCACTCAGTTTCTCGAGAGCCCCAATCAGAGCCTCCATTGACTCTGCAAAGATCACAGCATTGTCTGCAAAGTCAAGATCAGTGAATCTTTCTTTACAAACAGATTCCCCACAGCCGCTGGACCCCACGACTTTGCCCAATACCCAGTACATGCAAGCATTAAACATAGTAGGAGCAAGAACACCCCCTGACAAACCCCCGAAGCAACTGGGAAAAACACAGAGGTTCTGCCTCCACTCTGCACAGCACTCACAGTACCAGTGTACAGGCCGGTCATGATATCCAGCAACTTCGGGGGGATTCTGCAAAGTCACAGGATGTCCCACAGGGCAGCTTGATTGAACACTTTATTAAAATCGACAAAGGCTGCCAATATTCAGGTTTGCACTCGATGAGAACCCTCAGTGCCAGGATGCGCTCAATAGTAGACCTTTTAGGCATAAAAACAGACTGCTCCAGGTGATAGGTGAGCAAGTGGGTATGACGTTAAACCACATCCAGCCCTGCAAGTGGTCCTACAACTTGCAGGGAAAACTTGGGGGTTGGTGGCACTCCAGTCACCATAAAAACTTCACGTAACTCCGAAACGGCAGATAGGACTCCTTTCTGCAATTCACAGAAAATAGCTCAACTGCAGCTGCCCACAGGAAGGCTGCTCGCATTCTGAAGGTGATGGGGGAAAGCCTTAAGGATCCTCATCCCCAGAAGAGTAGAAACCACCAGACAGCCAATGGCTTTAGGCCTGTTGATGATCGGAACTGGTGTGCTGCCGAGGTGTCATCCACTGCACAGCAGAACTCAGGTCCCAATTTGAGGCAGTCCATCTGGGTAGGTACGTGGATGTCTTGTCTCTTTAGCATCATTGTTCACAAGGCAGAAACCGTACTGACCAGGATAGCAGTTATTCCAGGTTGACCTCACTCAAACTGGGGCCAATTTACCCTTAGAGTTACCCCTGTGTTTTTGGAATGTGCAAGAAAGAAATAGCACAGGCATAGAGAGAATTTGCAAAGTCTGAACAGAAAGTAACAAGAGTGCAATTTGACCCTAGGTCCCTAGAGCTATAAGGCAGCAGTGCATGTCCACAATGGGATCAGAAAATGGATGGATTGACTTTAAACACCTTTAAAAGGCTCTTTATGAAAAGGAATTTCTTTGTTAAGTAGGATTAAAGTTATAGTGTATCTATACAAGGTCACAATTTATGTTAAAATGCCTGTAAAACTGGTCATGGAAGCATTTGCTGTATTTAGGTTAATAACGAATAAACGTTCAGTATGCCTTTAAAAAAGTAAGAAAAACTGCAGAAGTGCTGTCCATCCTTCCATTAGTTTTCTAATCGATTCATACAGATTTAGGATCACTGGATACCAGCAGGACTGGGCACAAGGCAAGTAGGTAGACCCTAAATGTGCCAGTCGATTGAAAGGCATACTTAGTCATTTTGGGCCAATTTAAAAGTTGCCAATCCAGATGTGCAACCTCAATGTGTTAAATGACATTTCCAAGAATATTAACCTGAACAGATTAAAAGAATTGTAGAAGTGATTTCAATATTTGGCTTTTTTTCTAGTACAAACAAACTCAAACCATGTGTAGGCACATTTAGGATACATATCAAGTTTGGCTTCTTTTCATAAAGGCATAAAAGCTTTACATTTTGCCATTTGCAAGGAATGCACAAAACCCACATATGCTTGCCTTGGCTTATTTCTGTTTATTTTGCCTTTGTCAACTGAGAGTTCCCTCCTGGAGTCTCTCCACACCCCGAATAATGCCACAGAATGCCAAAGGATTACAAATTATTTAAATCATTCTGAACAATAATACACAAAAGAAGGATAAACTTGTGGAAAACAAAATACAAAAGAAAAGGCAAGACAAAAAAACAATCCTTCTGCCTCTTGGGTCTTCTTTTTGCAGGTCCTGTCCCTGCCTGCCTGAAGGGGGATATCTCATTCACCTTGTAAGAGGCCACTTCAACCCACCCCCCCTCTACCAAGAATATTAAGCTCCTCAATAGCAGTAGGAAGAATAGGAAGTAGTAGGAAGACATGTATTGTCTCAATAGATGTGACACAAGAAGAAAGTTTGAGCAAGACAGTGATCGCTGACCATTGTGGCACCCATTCCATCAAATGAATAACCCATCAATTTCGTATAGATGGTGTCTGTATGATGGCTGCCCTATGTTTACAGATCTCATTCACAGGATACTCTCAATTCTTTCCCCACCCAGGTTAGAGGTGAAGAGGTCAAGACTGAATATCTGTTGGTCCTTTTCAAGAATGTACTCATAGGCAGAAATCATTAGAAGATCATCTAGCTGCCCTGTCTTAGGTCCCTTTTATATTCAAGGGCACTTGAAAGAGTACTCTAAACATAAGTTGCCTCTATTTCATCCTAGCTATAAATCTGAAATTGGTGGCATCAGATTTCTACACTGAAAATTACAAAACAAAGTAATTAAGTTCTCTACTTGGAACATCTGTGCCCTTATGGACATTGGTGATCATATTGAATGAAGAACTTCCAACATTACCAGGAAACTAGTCACATTCAATATCAATACTGCCCTCAGCAAGAAGTGTTTTCAAGGCAAGAGACAGGTAGGAGAATGTGAAGGTGGCTACACTTTCTTTTGAAAGAGACTACTGTAAGGAAGCCAGAATAGCCATTGTCACACACGTGCACATGGGAGGCAGCTAAAGGGCTTGAGTGAAGGCAGTTCTGATGCATGCCAGGATGTGGCAGATTGCACTGACTCTTTTTCTCCCTTTCCTGTAGACCATTCACGGGAGATTCCACCTGGCTCTCTTGACGTCACTTCTGGGACCGAGCCAATGGAAGGAGACCTTACCGGCTCCAGCCCCTGTGATGTCACGTCCGGGCTCGAACCAATGGTTGAAGAACATGGGCCCGATCCTTATGACCTCACTTCCTGTCCTCCCCTTTAAAAGCCTGCACCTTTTCCCTTATTCCCTCAGTCTTGTTTTGGACTCTGTTGTGAGCACATCAGTGCTGTATATCAAAGAAAGCAACTTTGCAGCCAGGAGAACAAATTATACAGGTGGCTGCCCCAAACCTTTATGTGACTATGTCTCATTTTTATGACACCATGATGCCATCAAGTACATCATGACCCTCTACATCAGTGAAAACCTGTTTATACTGGTTGCCATCAAAAACAACAAGGAACAGTTTTACTATGATCTTGACATGGTACTGACTGCTTGTCAGATGATTCTATTGAGGGACTTCTACACAATGGTTTGGTGTAAATCTAGCATATTACAGGGTACCATTGGCAAGAGAGGTGTGGGGAAGGGCCAGTTCTAACAGAATCCTCTTTCTGAGTTACTGTACAGAACTGATCTGCTGTGTGCAACATCAGGCTGCCTCGCCTTTCCAGTCCCAGCTATTATGCATACTGCCTGCTGGTTACAATTTCTGGAGAAAATCTAAAAGCAATTGACCACTTTCCATACCTAGGCAACCCATAGTTCCACAAGGCAACTACTGAGAAAGATGTTCAACACTGCACTAGTTGTATCAACGCCTTGTGACGTGCGAGTCCCTGTCTTACACCCCAAAACACGAGGCTGAGTCTCAATACTTTAGCAAAACCATCTTTATTGAAACAGGAACAGCATGGTTATTTATTGTAGTGGGATCTACTATACACAGAGACTGCAGTCAAGCAAGGTCGTGGCCAGGTTAGTGGCCAAGTAATACTGTTCCCTGCATTTCTAATGTTCCTTGCATCACCCATCGATGGCAGGCGAGTATAGCGCGAACGCAGTCGCATTGGATTTGCTTTCACTGCGAGCCTCTACAGAGCTGGGAGCCTGCTGTTGCCCTGGCAACTGATAGGCTGTCTTCTGCAGACGCGGCGATATCGCTTCGTGATGCTCTTTGGTGTGTCTTCCCGTTAGGGGGAGTCCCAAAAGAGTTTAGAAACCTTACAAACTCATTTTGGAAACTGTGCCACTGGTCTATGAGAACTGTGACTTCAAGAAGAAAGACAACCTGATAATCTGCAAGATGGTTTACATCACCTCTCCTCTACAGAGTAGAAAGACCTAGGTTACCATACTTTGTTACCTATTAATCCTTAAATTACTCCTTTGGCATTTCCACTAGAATATTTTCAATATCAGCTAAGAAGACCACATCATCAATTCCAGCATCATTTCAGAGTCAAAAATGAATTATCATATCAGTGAAGCTATGCAACAACAACCCTGGTGACTGGGCCAAAGCCTCAGATTGTCCAATTTCCAAATCACCAGACAAGTCCTCTACTCCTAGTTGATCCAAGGACATACAATCCAAAATGCCTATAGAAAGACACCCTGAAGGCCTCCTTTACTATTGCTAGCTGGCAGAACCCAACAACAGAACACGGTGCTGTGAGTTTCATCCTTTTATTCTGAGGCTTGTAGTCTCTCTTTTGAGGTCGACAAAAGACAATGAAAGGAGAGGGAGGGAAACCAAATCCGCAGGAGCTATTCACATGCAGAATTTAATGCTCTGACTGTCCTAAAGTCTACGGCTCAAGGATTGGACTCTGTCTCACATATAACCATGATGGGTGTCATTCTCTTTTTAAGTGACCACAGAAAGATTCACTGCTGGTGTCCCTGCACTCTTTCAAATGCCAAGTCTCTGAGGTAACCTTCACACTGCCTTTTTCTTTAAGAAGTGCAACGCGGTTGCAAAGTACATGGACAAGGGCACACTCTCTGTTGTTGTCATGCAGTATTACAGACAGAAAGAGCCTTCTCTAGATGAGCGTTATCATCTGTAATAGTGTTAATAATATAAACTGATGCCACTTACAAATGTGGATAGCAAGTATCTTCAAATAAATGAGCAAAATATACTTAAACAATTAGATGTTGTCACGACTCAGATGGGTCACTCTATTGGTGATGCTAGAAATTCTGCTGTAAGAATAAGGGTTTTCAGATTTTAAAGGCAGACAAATATCACCCATAGACCAATTTAAGTTGACCACCCCAACAATTTAACAGTTTTCTCTACTTTGTTAGGCTGGGACTGTACTAAGGTTTTCATCTGTTATAACCCATTATTCTCTTTACTTCAAGTCACCTCAAATATTGCATTTTCCATGTATAGTTTTATAGGCTGCTGATGACTAATCTCTTCTCTGCCCCAAGTCATTTCTTTGACTGCTTTCTTTCAAAGGACCAAGATGCGGTCATTTTTTTCCACATTACAAGGCCATCTGTTTTTTGTCCAAGTTTGCCGTGCTACCCAAACATGCATTCTCTCATTGTTTTGTCAACTGTCTTGCTTTCAAAAGGGTCCTACAAATCTAAAATACTGTAGCTGTTCCCCAAGTGACTTTAGAAAACCGTTTTTTTTTTTTTCTGTCCCCCCAACCCCACCCCGTCCAACTTCTTAAATTAATTTCCTGTTTTCCTTTTCCAAAGTAGCAGAAAAGTGCCATGTAATGGAATTCTAATGAAGAAGTGATATATTGCACAAGGCTTTGTCAGACACTCTTGCATAGTGAATGAATTGTACAGTGCAATTTCATTTCTTTCAATACCGTTGTAACTTGAATAAGCCTAAGACTGATTGACAAAACCTGCTAGGTCAAAAAAGAGGGTGTTGACCTGATAAAGAAAGACTAACACTACCAGTCAGAGCACACCCTCACTGGTGATATCTGTATGTGTTGTGGGTTCCCTGGAGGGTAATTCTACCATTGAGAGGTGAACAAGCAGGTGAGACAGTTTATGACCCGGATCAGAAAGCCAACTCAAATTCAGTTAGCTCAGTTCACATTCTGATCACTTTTTGTTCATCCATCCAATTTTTCAAGATTCAAGAGTTTATTCATCACATACACAGTTATACACGTACAGCATGCAGTGAAATTAAAAGTTGGTCTACTCCAAGATTGTGCAAAGCAAAAGCAAACACATAAGAGAATAAAACTCTCCATTATATAAAAAAAAATCTTGGAAGGAGACGAGACGTGATTTTCTCGGAGAGACACTTATACTTCCCACGAGAAAGAGGTTTAACCACACCCGGGACCGGAAATAAAGGACAAAGAGTAGATGACAAAGTAGAACGTTGTAAAGAATTCAAAAATGTTGGTGTGGTACACATGCAGAGCCAGGTTAGAGATAATGGTAGTACAAAAATTCAAAAGTCTCAAAAAAAAAAAGGATAGGAAATATCGCATTAGCACAAACAAACAGAAATTATTACTCAGTGTATCAAAGGAAAAGAGATCAAATATATTGTTCGGATTTATACTTTAAGTTGGAGACTTGCAGATCGTCTAATTTGTGTTGCCAGAGAGAATTAAAAGATTCCAAAAACGCTGCCGCAGTATGAAGTCCCGTGAGGCGGAAACATTTAACATGAGATTCTTTCAAGACCATGGTCATCTAACCTCAGTCGTGTGAATGCTTTTGTCAGACACAGTTCCTGCGCTCTCAGCTCTTATAAATTTTATCAGGACAATAATTTTATACGTTCTAGATGACACAGCAATGACGAAGTGAAAAAGAAAGAGCATGGACAAACATTTGAAAAAGTCGTTTTATGTATTAGTGAGAAAGAAACGATATTCACTCACAGGCAGTTATACGTTGCATTGTCATGATGTAAGTCCAAACACGGAATCAAAATTCAATGCGACCTTGAAGAAAAGTTAATTCCAAATATTGTTTTTACTAAAGTTTTAAAGTAAAAGCGAAAATAATGCATATGTAACAATTCCCATGAAAATAACAATCTCTTTAAATTGTATATCTGGTTAACCAAACCCGGGGGTGGGCGAGCGAAGCGAGCAGGGGTCAGAGCCTCCTAGTAATAAAATTAAGAAAAAAAGATAATAAATGTAACTAAATTAAATATAATTGAGTAAATTATGTTAAACTAGCTTAAAATTAAAGTCTGAAATCTGAAAGAGTTAAAAGTACAAAGTGACTGTGCAGTAAGTTACAGTGAGCGTGCCATGAGTTTTAGGTTTGAATGTCTGTTAGCATGTCAAAGTTCAGAATCTTGGTGGTCTGAGGGTAAAAGCTCCTCTTGAGTCTTTCAGTTTTTACCATTAGGCTGTACAGTGTGAGTTTAATTGCTTTATGTTTCTTATTGCGCATAGCCAGGATTGGTTTGTGTTATTGCTTTATTGCTTTACAGTATATTGAATAAAACCAACCACTTATTGCATAGGTAAGCTGAGAGGTGGAGTCCAATGGGACTCACTTCTCCTTCACCTGTGATATGCCAGATTCCTTATAGCTGATTTCTGGAATGGGTGACATGGTTCTCAGTTGAAATCCTGGCCCCTGGTCAATGTCTGTTAGGAGTCTGCTTGCTGTTCCTATGTCTGCCTAGGATTCCAGCCATTCAATCATCCTAAAATGGCCCCAATATGAATAAATGTGACTGAGTGTGCTCCAAGCCAAGCCGTCTGTCTTATGCCAGATGCTGCCAGGATAGGCTCTGGCCCCTGAACTTCTGAACTGGATTAAACAAGTCTGATGATGAATGGAGGATTTCAAGAAAGGATAGTTTAGCGACAGTGGGTAACCTCACAGAGCCTGATCAGCATGCTCTCTGCATGCCTACAAGAGTTTTCTTAGAAACCCTGGTTTCTTCTTAAAACCCAAAAACAATCCTTTCGTGTTGATTAGCATCTTCAAATTGCTCTGTGTGGATGTGAGGTTCCCTACAGTAAATCAGTATTCCATCTTAGGCTGTTCTATTAAGTGTAGATATTAGTGTTCATAATACAAAAAGAAACGAAGGACTCTTTCGACGCAACTCTGCTTTTTACGGTAATGCACTGAATCATTCTGTTTGTAGTTGCGTTTTGATTATGTTTCAAGTCTTACAACTCCTGGGATAGCAGAAGTCAGAGAGTTTAGTATGATGAATAGCGCCAAAGAACAAACTACACAGTCCAAGTACGTTTGTTTCAAACTTCAGTGAAATTCCAAAACAGAGTCACAAAAAATTTCATACCAACACAAAAAAGTAAGGCATCCTAGGTTACAGTTCTAAACTTCTGTATCTTGTATGCTGTATACTATAATAATGCTATTAATGAAGACTACATCATACTATTCTATTGTCAGAAAACTATATGACCACTTATTCAGCCATTTTAAGTCACTAATATTCAGAATTATAAAATAATAGATAAAGACATTCCCTTCATATGTTAGCCTGTAGGGGTCAAGGTAGAACTTTCCATTATTTATCTAGCATTCTATTCAGCTATGTAAAGCTAAACATTCATTCATAATTAAGCAATTCGTTTATGAAATGAAAAGTATTTCTTTGATATATGAAATCGAATGGAAAAGCTGAGGATTATCATTTTGTGCTTGAAGTTTATTCTGGGCGGCACGGTGACGCAGTGGTAGCGCTGCTGCCTCGCAGTAAGGAGACCTGGGTTCGCTTCCCAGGTCCTCCCTGTGTCTGCGTGGGTTTCCTCCGGGTGCTCTGGTTTCCTCTCACAGTCCAAACACATGCAGGTTAGGTGCATTGGTGATTCTAAATTGTCCCTAGTGTGTGGGCTGGCGCCCTGTGTTGGCTGGGATTGGCTCCAGCAGACCCCTGTGACCCTGTGTTAGGATATAGCGGGTTGGATAATGGATGGATGGAAGTTTATTCCTTAGGAATAATAAAGTTCAGTACAATCTGGAAAATAAATCCATACGAGATCTGTCAGAGTTAACATGAGTTGTTTGGATTGCTTTGTATTACCTGAATTTCACCTTAGTAATGGAGAAGAGTAAACTTTCTTTCCATAGTAACATTTGAAATGCCACCTTTTCTTATTTTTGTCTGTATCTATTGCTCCCACCTATGAATTTTCACTTTCAGATCATCCTGTTGTGCTACAAGGCAACATGGGAGTTGTTGGCAGAAGCCACTATTGGTTTGTGTACAACAACAGAAATATATTTAACAAATATTTGAATTATATGAATTAGATAATTAAAATTATTATAGTGGTACATATTTGAATGGTCTCACCTTGCCCCCTGTCAGCTTATCTATGATAAAAGAAGTAATATAATTTCTCCAGCAGTTACACACAAATGGTCCGGTATGATGGAATTTAGTGATAGATCAGAGTATAAAAGAAAACACTGACATTTGAACTATTGCTTATGGAGTGTGACACATAAACAAAACATTATCATTTTTTAGGCTGTCCCTAACCTTAACAACTTTTCAAAATGCAATAAATACTGTACACCAATAACTATGAAATTACATTTTTATATTGCCAGTGTTTATCAATCAAAGGAAGGCACGGTGCTAGGACTGCCCAGAAGGGCTATGTGTTTTAACATTTTAAAGTCAGCCCCATTGTTTTGGAGCCTCCAGTGGGACCAAACAATAATGCAAAGTTTTAAAAAAAAGCTTAATAACACAGTTCTAATAACCCACTGCTATCATGAAAGTACAGCGTTTTGCTGCATTGCACACCCAATACAGTGGAACCTCGGGTCACAAACGTCTCAGACCACGTACAAATCGGGTTACAACCAAAAAGTTTGTCAAACTTTTGCATCTGTTCACGACCACACACTCGGGTGACGAACAAGCCAGTTTCCCTTCCGGCCCGTACACACCGATGATTTCCGCATGTGTACAGTCTCTCCCTGTGCATTCCCTGTGCAGCAAGCGAGAGAGAGAGAGGGCTGGCCGCGTAAGGCCGAGAAGGCAGTTAAAGAATGCACTGGGTTTGTTTTTGAAGAGACTGATTCGAGCATTGTTTTAACCTCGTTGTATTTAATGAAGACTTTTTTCTATTGAATTTTAACCAACACTTCACTTCCGTTTACAGCGATTGGTTCGTAGCGTGCATTGTTGCAATGTTACTTTTCTTTGTTGTTTATTAAATTACGGATTTTTCAAATATTCATGTTTTTCCTTGTGCTTAAAACTCATTAAAAAAAAGTGTTTACAGAGAGTGGTTCGTAAGGCTATAGTGTAAATTCTTGCAATGTTACTTTTCTCTGTTCAAGGTTTTCTCAGTGTTTTTCAATGTTTTTACATTTAGTTTACTATTATGCTGTGCATTCTATGGTATAATTAACTATTTTTTGCTTAAAAATCTTTACAAAAATATATTTACTTACAGTTCGTACGGTCTGGAATGGATTAATTGTATTTACATACAATCCTATGGGGGAAATTACTTCGGGTCACGACCAAATCGGGTTCCGACCAGAGTTTTGGAACAAATTACGGTCGTGACCCGAGGTTCCACTGTAACATGTTGCAATTGTGACCACAAGGGCGTGCCAGAGACCCAGTAACACACTAGACGTTAAATGCATTGTTTCCTTAAGAGGCATTAGCTCTCTGGAAATGTGTTCCAATTGCGGCGTTTTAATTAAACCTGAATTTAAATAATTATAAATAAAAAGGTATTATCCTCCTCCAGCATGCAATAAGACGGTTAAAAGATTACACGAGAAGTAAAAAGGATAATTTAACTCTTTACTGACGGGTTCACGCGGTATTACAGATGGGAAGCTTATGACAGACATGTCAAGCAATGTGGGAGTCTTGACCTACGCAGTCTGCCATCTTTCGTCGCCACGCTGAAAGGATTTTCACCGGACGGAAGACATAATCTTCCGCCCGGCCTCGGACGGAAGACATAATCTTCCGCCTGGCAGCTTCAAAGTGTTGGCCGTAGGTCCATCCTTATAGTCGGGTTGCTCCATGTGCAAGTTCTTCTCTGGATCCAAACAAGGACAGGAAAGGACTCAAACCCCACCTTCAAAAATACAGGAATAGCACAATGCCTACATACAGTTCTCATTCTCCCAACAAGGAAAGAGAATAGTGTACTGACAGAAGATAAAAATATACTGGTCTGTCTTTAGGCTGACTATTCAATTCTCCATTTGTCTTTGGCTCTCTAGTCCTGTGCTTGGCTCAGCAATTCTAAATGAAGATGCTGTGCCCCTGTGTACCATACTTGGTCTGCCTGTATGAATGAGTCCATAACAGTGGGCACAGAGAACAGTGACTATAAACTTATTAATAAAACCTACTATAACATGCATAAAACAAATTTATTTCATTGTCCTATCGGCCATTTTGTGTGTTACTGCATTGGCCTCCCATCAAGGTAGTGGAACCTTCTTCGTCCATTTGCCTCCTACAGAATGTTTTTCTATCTTCCGTCAAAAATGGCTGAATTGTTGCACCTTCATTTGGTGTTGCAAAGATATTTTTAAATCTTGCAGTTATTGGTTTTGTAATTTGGAAATACAGTATAATTTCTTTACCAATGACATATAGATCTGCCCTTCAGAGTACTACATAGGCCATTGGTTTTCAATAATGGATGTGTATGCTATGGATACTAATTTGAAAACAGTAAAAGAGAAGAAAAAGAATCCTGTTTTGTTTTATACTGCTTCAAAACAGTAAAACTAGACATCTTGCTTGTAGATATTTTTTCTGGGTGTTAACGACAAATTCACGGACACTTTTAAGTGTTTGGAAGCTGATTTCAACATCTATGGAAATACGAACAACATTCAAATTGCATTTTTAGGTAAAAGTGTTACTGAATTTTGCCACTTATTCTGCTGTAGCATATGTGTACAACATAATAAATTTACCAATCAATTTTGAAAAATAAATCACTGGCTTTTATTTTGAAGCGCGGAACATGAATATTGAGCGAAGGATGATAAAGTTATAGCCAGTTAAATCAAAGTAGCAGAAAACGAACAAACATGAGGGTGAGTTTAAAGGGGTACAGGAAAATAATTTTCCTGGAATAGTTGATGATATTGGGGAATGGTAGGCACTACTACTGTGGAAGATAGAAGTGTATAAACCTGGAAGTCAGAAATGTTGAGGCACAGATTTTCTAGTTTAGGCTTCTTTCCCCTAACAGCTCTAATAAAAAAATGGTTCTTTTTATTGATCTTTGATCCAACACTAGGATAACAAAAAATATGTGCCACCATTTTATACAGGTAAGGAATATGTTACATGAACTTTGTGTTACATAATCAGCAAGAAGCAGAGCAGCCATAAACAACATGGCTACTGCCATGAAGAGATAAACACAAAATGGAGTCAACTACTCAAAAAAACAAATTCAAAATGATAAAAACGATAAAATAAATAACTCAACCATATGTTATACCTTAAAGAGAAAACATGCATCAGAAACTGAGCAAAGTTCTTAGCCAAAAGTCAGTCCTATTTTTTGCCAAAGTCAAATCCAGAAACCAAGAGATGTAGTCAAGAATAGAAAAGGCAGAAAAGTGGGTCTAATAACAAAGTGTAAAGCACACAAACTAACTTTCCAGTTCCCGGATGATTTGGTCAGAATGGGCAAGTCACTGGCCACACATTTCTAGAGAATTCTTAATAAGATCGCCATAGCAAACAGACTATGCTAACACTAGAAAATGACAGCACCTATAATAAAACATAAATGGCGTCACAGAATAATGTAAAGCAATATTCAATTTCTTAAAAACTGTTTTTTTAACAAAAACAAAAGATTTATATTCCTCAGGGTAAAAATAAACTAGATGCATACTTACTTTATCTTAGAAATATGACAGAAAAGCACAGAAAATTAAAAAAAAAAAATAATCACACTATGAATGAAAAATATGTGAAATAAAACCTGGAGATCCCCAGGAAGCCACAAAATTAACTCATGATGCACAGTAGCTAGTGCTGCCTCCTCCTTCAAAGCTTCAGGAGGTGTGGTTCAAACCTCAGCCCAGTCATGGTCTCTGGGTGTCCATGTGAGTTTTTAATCTTGCGTCCCAAATATGTACTATATGTGCTAAGTCTTTTAGCAACTATAGATGAAGCCTATGTGCATAAAAGAGGATCCATGCCCTTGTGTACTGAGCCATGAATTAGCACACCATCTACAGGTGGTTTCTGCCTTTTGTATGATATTGCAGGGAAAGATAACAGCTCTTTGTCACTCAGAAATTGGATGAAGAAGATTTAAAAAAAAAAAAATTGAGTATTTGATGTTGGCAATCAAGTAATAGCACACTATTACTACTCAAATGAAGCCTAATAAAATAAAGAAGAGGCTTCCGTCAAGCCAGATTTTAATATGGAATTTGTTAAAAAAAAGTTTAGAACACTCATTCCCAAAACTGTGAGTGCCATCCTGAAATTCCCTCTGCTGTGCTATAGATATGCAAATATAGACATTCAAGCACTTCTGTCTGATGCATAAAAAGGGGTCTTATCTCCGACATTCCAGTCATCCATCAGCTCTTCATGCTCTTTTTGAACTCTGTGAAAATAAACGTTTCAGCTGTCAACAGGATCCCCATTTACTGTACTTTCCAAATCACAAAGACAAAGTCTTATTTGCTAATACACACCCTGTAATTTTCGAGGAACAGCTTCTGTTCCTGAAATAATTTTGTGCAGTCTGTTTACTTTCTTTTATTAATGCAATTTAGGGAATACCTTTTTATGCACTCTCTTTTTTATTTTTAATGCCCCTTTCTGTGAAGTAATGAAAACCCATACTTACAGTAATCCCAGGCAACTCTTAACATCCAGTCATATAGAAGTTTTCTGATGGGACTAGACTCAAAGAGCCTTATGGTATTAAAATATTTTATAAGTGCGGAGGGTGCAGACCAATAAATACCTGGGAGTGCAGCTGGATGATAAATTGGACTGGACTGCCAATACTGATTCTCTGTGCAAGAGAGGACAGAGCCAGCTATACTTCCTTAGAAGGCTGGCGTCCTTCAACATCTGCAATAAGATGCTGCAGATGTTCTATCAGACGGTTGTGGCAAGCACCCTCTTCTACACGGTGGTGTGCTGGAGAGGCAGCATAAAGAAGAGGGACACCTCACGCCTGGACAAACTCTCTCTTCTGTTTCCTTTTCCGGTGTCCTGTTGGTGGTGGCGTGCGCCACCACCATCTACCCAAAGCACCATGATGTTCCAACAATGATGGATGGATTAAAAGCCAGAAGTCTGTACGACCATCAGCATCAAGTGACTCCGTGAAAAACCCGAACTACAAAGAGGACTATTTCATTTATGTTAGGTAGAATGCCCAGAGGGGACTGGGTGGTCTCGTGGCCTGGAACCCCTACAGATTTTATTTTTTTCTCCAGCCTTCTGGAGTTTTTTTTTTGTTTTTTCTGTCCACCCTGGCCATCAGACCTTACTCCTTTCTATGTTAACTAATGTTGTCTTATTTTAATTTCTTATTTTGTCTTTTATTTTTCTTCTCTTCATTATGTAAAGCACTTTGAGCTACTTTTTGTATGAAAATGTGCTATATAAATAAATGTTGTTGTTGTTGAAGGCAGGCTCTATTATAGGCACGGAGCTGGACAGTTTGACATCTGTGGCAGAGCGACGGGCGCTAAGCAGGCTCCTGTCAATCATGGAGAATCCACTGCATCCACTAAACAGTGTCATCTCCAGACAGAGGAGCAGCTTCAGCGACAGACTGAGGAGATCATTCCTCCCCCACACTATGCGACTCTTCAATTCCACCGGGGGGTGGCGGGGTAAACGGTAACATTATACAAAGTTATTGTCTGTTATACCTGGATTTTTATCACTCTTTAATATTTTCTTCATCAGTATGCTGCTGCTGGAGTATGTGAATTTCCTGTTGGGATTAATAAAGTATCTATCTATCTATCTATCTATCTATCTATCTATCTATCTATCTATCTATCTATCTATAATTTGCATACAGTGTGGCCACTAGGAGTGCCCAAGCCCCAAACAACAGACACAATTCAACTAAACACAGATTCAAGGTTAAGTAAAAAGGTCATTTATTTTATAATATCACCTTCAGAGGGTTAATGTCAGTCCAGCACCACCCTAGAATGTTCAAAGCAGAACCTCTGCCTCCTTCTACTCCTCTTTGATGAGTGTCATCCACTGCATCACAACTCTGACTTGCTGACACAGTAGGTGGCTTCTTTTATGGTAGACCCAGGGGTCTTTCTGGTGCCACATTATTCCAAGCCAGACGGAAACCCCTGCAAAGTAGCGGTAGCGATCCCAATATGTCCTGCAGGTGTATGAATGGGAGTTCCACCAGTGGGATGCTGCCCTCTGTATAGGGGGAGAAGCACTCTTCCTCTGTTCTTCCATTGTGGCCTCCCAGCTGTGAAAGGTACTAAAAACCAATCTGGCTGGGATGTGTGTCCGTCCACATCTTTCCATTATGGAATTCCTGTCCAGGCAAGGAATTAACATTTATCTCTGTCAGGATGCTGGTCTCTCCATTATGGTCTTCACAATAGTATTACCAAACTGGGCTAGTGTAAAGCAAGTTTTCAATATGTCTGCATCTCTGGTATCCAAAACCTGTAAAGCCTCTTAACAGAACTCCACTCACATATCAAATAGATGTCTACAAATTATTTTCCAATTGCCTGGTTCTGGGAGAAAGGAAAAGTTTCTTTCATATAATTTAAAAGACAACGTCCCTAAAGAGGGACTGGAATGTAATGATAAATGAGGACCAAAATGCTAAGAAGCAATAAGAAAATGTCAAAGGGAAAATAATAGGGTATGTTCAAATTGTAACAGTGCATGAAACAGACAGTGACGCAGTGACATTTGGTGCAAAAGTCAAGCAAAAGAAAATAAAAGATGAAATGTGGACAAACCATCCAGAGTCTATTGAGGGGTGTTGTAGTCCTGTATTATTAAAATGTACAGAAGGAAGCTGGCACCACAGTTAAACTGCTGTCTTCAGGTTACTCACAGATCATATGGAACACCATTTGTGCCAAAATGAAATAAATATAATGGTAATTAAGAAATAATCATTGTGCAGGCAATACGTGTATATACTTTATGAGTCATTAAATTGTAAAAAAAGACAAAATTAAATAAAAATCATGCAATTATTTTGAAATACTATTTTATAATTTTATTTTTGTTTTTTGTATTTATCTTACATTTAAATATTTCAGGTTTTATTTAAACATGGTCTTATTTTTAAGCACCAGTTTTATTTAACAATGAGACTTTTCCTGAACAACACATTTCTGAATGGTCATCTTAATGCCAACACTATTTATTTAAGATCAGTATTTGTCACTTATCAATCAAGACCTGAAACTTTTCCCATTGGTTAATCATTTATTCTGGTTGGGGCAAGAAAGTCTGATTCTGTTTCTCCAATATCAGCTTCTTTACACTGGCTGCCAGTCAGTTTTCGAATTGATTTTAAAATCTTGTTGCTAGTTTTTAAATCTTTACATGGACTTGCTCCTGCCTATTTATCTGAATTGTGTGCTTTACAACAGCCATCTAGAGTTGATCTTAGATCTTCTGGTCAGTTGTCTCTTGTTGTCCCTTGTACCCAAGTGTAAAACTAAGGGGGACAGGGCTTTTGCAGCTGCTGCTCCTCGCCTGTGGAACTCTTTACCTCATCATATAAAGGAGTCGTCTACAATTGAACTGTTTAAAACAAGATTAAAGACTCATTTCTATTCACTTGCATTCCGTGACCTTCAGTAATACTGATGGTTTCCTCATTGTGATTATGTAACATTACTTCTATTTATTATTTATTTTATTTATGTTCATTTATTTTATTTCTATTTACAGTGCATCCGGAAAGTATTCACAGCGCATCACTTTTTCCATATTTTGTTATGTTACAGCCTTATTCCAAAATGGATTAAATTCACTTTTTTCCTCAAAATTCTACACACAACACCCCATAATGACAACATGAAAAAAAAGTTTACTTGAGGTTTTTGCAAATTTATTAAAAATAAAAAAAATTGAGAAAGCACATGTACATAAGTATTCACAGCCTTTGCCGTGAAGCTCGAAATTGAGCTCAGGTGCATCCTGTTTCCCCTGATCATCCTTGAGATGTTTCTGCAGCTTAATTGGAGTCCACCTGTGGTAAATTCAGTTGATTGGACAGAATTTGGAAAGGCACACACCTGTCTATATAAGGTCCCACAGTTGACAGTTCATGTCAGAGCACAAACCAAGCATGAAGTCAAAGGAATTGTCTGTAGACCTCAGAGACAGGATTGTCTCGAGGCACAAATCTGGGGAAGGTTACAGAAAAATTTCTGCTGCTTTGAAGGTCCCCAATGAGCACAGTGGCCTCCATCATCCGGAAGTGGAAGAAGTTCGAAACCACCAGGACTCTTCCTAGAGCAGGCCGGTCATCTAAACTGAACAACTGGGGGAGAAGGGCCTTAATCAGGGAGTTGACCAAGAACCCGATGGTCACTCTGTCAGAGCTCCAGAGGTCCTCTGTGGAGAGAGGAGAACCTTCCAGAAGAACAACCATCTCTGCAGCAATCCACCAATCAGGCCTATATGGCAGAGTGGCCAGAAGGAAGCCACTCCTTAGTAAAAGGCACATGGCAGCCCGCCTGGAGTTTGCCAAAAGTCACCTGAAGGACTCTCAGACCATGAGAAAGAAAATTCTCTGGTCTGATGAGACAAAGATTGAACTCTTTGGTGTGAATGCCAGGCGTCTTGTTTGGAGGAAACCTGGCACCATCCCTACAGTGAAGCATGGTGGTGGCAGCATCATGCTGTGGGGATGTTTTTCAGCGGCAGGAACTGGGAGACTAGTCAGGATAAAGGGAAAGATGACTGCGGCAATGTACAGAGACATCCTGCATGAAAACCTGCTCCAGAGCACTCGACCTCAGACTGGGGCGACGGTTCATCTTTCAGCAGGACAACGACCCTAAGCACACAGTCAAGATATCAAAGGAGTGGCTTCAGAAAAACTCTGTGAATCTCCTTGAGTGACCCAGCCAGAGCCCAGACTTGAATCCGATTGAACATCTCTGGAGAGATCTTAAAATGGCCGTGCACCGACGCTTCCCATCCAACCTGATGGAGCTTGAGAGGTGCTGCAAAGAGGAATGGGCGAAACTGGCCAAGGATAAGTGTGCCAAGCTTGTGGCATCATATTCAACAAGACTTGAGGCTGTAATTGCTGCCAAAGGTGCATCGACAAAGTATTGAGCAAAGGCTGTGAATACTTATGTACATGGGATTTCTCAGTTTTTTTATTTTTAATAAATTTGCAAAAACTTCAAGTAAACTTTTTTCACGTTGGCATTATGGGGTGTTGTGTGTAGAATTCTGAGGAAAAAAATGAATTTAATCCATTTTGGAATAAGGCTGTAACATAACAAAAGGTGGAGAAAGTGATGCGCTGTGAATACTTTCTGGATGCACTGTATGTTATTCATGTTAATTGTATGTTTTTCTTTTATTTTGTTATTGTAAAGCACTTTGGCCACAGCATTCCTATGTTGTTTTAAATGTGCTATATAAATAAATTTGACATTGACATTTATATTTATTTGCTTATCAGACGGCTTTAACACTAGAATGACCAAAGCAAACGAAAAAACTTGTAATCCCGGCCCACCTTAAATCTGTTTGTACCTCTCCATCAGCGTCTTTTGTCTTGTAAATGTGTCGATAAGAACAAGCAGCCTGCTATCCCATCCCCCCCACCAATACAGAAAGTTCTCTCAGCTCAAGTCTGTTTACCTGCGTGTGAGCTGCAGGGAGTTCTATAGAGTAAATAATATATCGTTATTTGGAAGACATGCATTTCATGTGTGTTCTGTGTCTACAACAATCTATGTAAACACATCGTTAAAACAGAAACGTTTTTCATGTTTTAGTAATAATTGGCAAAATGTTGACATGAAGTGTATAATGTGTGAAGCCTGAAGTCCAAATATCAAATAAACACTTCACAAAAGGTACAAGTATAACAAAACAAGTGCATTTTTATTCAAGAATATAACCGAAAAAAAAAAGAAATCGGGTTAGGGTGCACCATTAACACTCCTCTAATACGACTGCTTTCGTGGCGCACCAGTAAGAACTTAAGCAATCTCATTATTTGGCCCTTTAACTAACACCAAAATGGATTCACTACTTCTTTTCTTTACATTGCAGCTTGGTATCTCTCACTGGAATGCCTTCTCCCTGTCCAATCTCTGATGATTCGTGGCCTTCCCGTTTTCCTTCATCAGAGTTCTATTTAGCACCACCTTCAACTCCTCAAGGTAAGCGCTCCTCATAACTATTTAAACACAAGGGAAAAAATCCATAGTTTCATACCCATGAGTAAACAATGTTTCCATAGCATGACTCACCACACTGACCAACAACTGCAACATTTATTTCTATAGAAATTCTTCATACCCAGGACATAGCTTACAGTGCTTTATAATATGTCAAAGAAATAGTTACAAGAAAATAAAAAAAGTTAATGAGAAACTGAATTAATGCAACTGCACACCCACTTTTAATGTTAGCAGCTGACTCTTATTGTATAAAAGTGCCAATGGGAAAAACTTTATTTAATAAATCTGACCTAGACTTAATATTCCTAATACAGGCCTTGTTTAAATAAACCTTTTCTTGCTAGAGTACTTACATCTTCAGATTCATCTTAATCATCTTCTGATCTTAATCAGAACAAGTAATATTAAAGATATTGACTCAAACTCCATGCAATCTTCGCGTCACCCCCCAAATAAGAATAAGGTAAAATTCATATCACATAAACAAAAAAAATGAGCTTATTGTCAATCATCAACCATAGAGGCATAATCAAATGAAAACTAGCATAATTTACGGTATTCACTCAACACCTCTATCTGCAACTCAGTAGTAATTTCAACCAATTTATGACAAACCCTTGAGGGTTAACTGCTGGCATTTTAATGCAAAAAGCTATAATGACAGATGCACAGTCATTCCTGGCAGACATCCAGGCCATAAAACATTAATAGAGAATGAAAGAGCAGCAGGTTTCCACTTTAAATTTACAAACTACACTTTGGTATGGCAATAAACACACTATTTTAACCTATAAAATATGCCGTTAATTTGCATGTTCCCTACCTTTCTTTCACACTTTTTTCCCCTCTTTTTTAATGGTTGTTATTGTACCACAGCAATGGGCAGAAGCAGTACAGTAAATGAATGGAAAGGATAATTACTAGCCGTGAAGTGTATAGATATTGAAATTAGTTTTCAATGAGTTATGGGGAAATTATTACCAACTTTCTCATGAGTGCTTTAAAAAGTACAGAGGACTAACTGCTGTCATTCCATTGTTGTGTAGGAATTGGAAGAGCAGCATTGTTTTGAGCCTCAGATTCATGCCATCCTCATTTCCTAAACAGTAAGGGACAGATTAGTCAATGATACTGTACTTTTACTAAGATTGATACAAATTATCTAAGACCTACCTTACACTTACAAAAGCAGGAAAATTAAGCTTTTTAAATATATGATCTATGCAAAATCTATGTTATCTATTTCTTTAAGCAAAACATGCTACAGTAATGCTTAATCTTTAGTCTGCTTACATTGTTTATTTACGGTCCTAAGATCAATTCAAAACATTGCAGCAAAAATCATTAACTAAGGCAACTATCATTAAATAAGAGGAATTACCATATTTGTAATTCATTTCACCAGCCAATTTTAAAATCTTCCTTCTGACACAGAAGATTGTAGCCCCCGATTACCTTACTGAACATATTAATATGTCAATAGTCCATGGACCAAACTGCGATTACAAGATGCTGGTCACATACTGTATTAATACAGTAACCTACAGCAGCACATAACTTTATGCAGCAGGGGCTACAAGTTCTGGAACAATCACACTCATAATGGAGTGGTGTAATGAAATCAACATGGCCATCTACAATCACAGATAAAGCTATGTTCCCTGTGTGTGCAGGGTCTTTACTGGATTATTGTAAATGGCCAGTTTGCTCCTGTTTTCCCAGCATATTTCATACTGATTTCTGTTAGGTTAATTATTTTCTCTGAACTGGCTCAGTAGGTGTATGACTGTGCCCTTCAATGAAGTATCTTACTTCAGTGGTATTTGGAGATTTTTTTAAATCTGTTATGCTAGTTAACAGTGCATCATCAAAAAGCTAATTTGATGCAGCGGATTTATTTTTTCTCTTATTTCTTATTATCCCGAGGTATCCTGTATTTACCCAACCCGATGAGTTTTCTACTATAGTATATAAACATGAGTAACAGGAACGGGAGTTAGAAAGAAATGGAAAAGAAACCTAAAGCTACATCCAAGTCTAGACAGGCCATCAAGTCCAAGTGCAAGGTACGACCTTTCAGAGACTGACCTGGAACAGGCAGGCGAAAGCACAGACTTCCCAGGACCCCGCTCAACTGTGTTATCTCCAGTCGAGAGCGGAAAATGGGAGTGAAGGTGCAAGTGATGCAGGTCACGATAGCTCGTCAATTCCAGAAGATCACTTGAAACTGGAGATGGCCTTTCATTCTGAGCTCTCATCTATTCCTCATTTGCCAGAAGCATCAGCTATAACGGGGATTGCCACTTCACCTGCGGAGCACGAAAGCCGAAACGATCTGTCCAAACTGAAGGTAATGATCGCAATGGCCATAAATGAGCTCAAGAAAGACATTCAGAAAAATATAAAGAAAAAAGCGAGAAGATAAATGAGAAGCTGCGGCTGGAGCTGCAAGAGCTGCAACAGGATAATAAAGACCTGGAAAAACGTATATATAATCGCTTTGATGCAGCCTTTAAAGGTATGCTGGGGAAAATTGAGGAACACATTCAGGAAATGCATCCAAACTAGAGCACTTGCCAATCAGCTGGAAGACGTTAAGCAGACATTTTACGACTCGAATTGAAACAGCTGAACATTTGGCATCTACCGCCGATGGAAAAGCTACAGGTGCGAATTCCGAATGCAAACAACTCTGAGACAGACTTGCGGCACTGGAAGATGGATGCAGAAGGAATAATATTAGAATTGAAGGTCTACCGGAGAATTGTGAAAGTACAAACCCAGTGAAACTCATAGCTGAACTATTCTCAAAAATAATTGGAGAGGACTTTAAATCAGATACCAAGATATCGGCAGCTTATCGCATACATGGATCAAATACCTCTAAACCTAGGACTCTTAATTATTCGCTTCGAGAGATTACAATTTAAGCTTAAAGTAATGTCACTTCTCAGACAGAAACAAGAGATTATATTTGAAAATAACCACATTCGTATTTTCCCCTGATTTCTCACCATCAACAGCTGCTAAACGTGTCACGTTTTACAACATTAAACAGTGGTTACAGAAAGCCGATATCAGATACAGTCTTTTGTATCCTGCCAAACTGAAAGTGGATATTCAAGACAAATATTAGATCTTCTCCACCACGGAGTAAGCAGAAAAGGAGTTAAGAAAGCTGATGCCAACACTGTTTTGAAATACGAGTGAGTCAAATCCTGTCATGGCATAGCAAGAAGATATTACCTGCTGTCTGATCCGCTTGCAACGATACGGGTACCATAATTATACATCCTTTTTTCATCTTGGCCACATTCTGTTTATGTTTTAATTATAGTCATATGCATATGTTTGGAAGAAATTAGTTTTTTGTTTAACATCATACCCTTGGTTTATTGTTATTGTTATTATTGCATTAGGGTTTACTATGCTTATCTAGGGACACTTTTTAACACCATTCCCTGGGTTTATTATCTTAATATTTCAAGACTGTTGAAGATTATATTTTATGCATATAGTATTTATACTTATCAGCAATAGATATCCCTACTTTTTAATCCTCAAACGCTACTGCTGGGGGGGATTGTTTTTGTTTTGGACGTGCTCTGTCTCTAGGTATGTCAGAGGACTGGGGACTTTGTGAAGTGGGGTCCAGCCTCATGTGTGGAGGCAAAATGGGGGGGGGGGAGATAAGGGGGGGTAGAAAAAAGAGAGCAAGCTATATCTAATCTATCCTTTTGATCCTTATAATTATAATTACCAACGTAACAATACACAGCATGGCAATAACTCGTGGGAAAATTGGAAATTAAGGTTATTTCCGACCATGCCCTTCTGATCTTGGAGCTAAAATCATTATGCCCCACATACTCATCTCGCAGATGGCATTTTAACCCACTTCTATTAGCAGACAAGAACTGTACAGAATTTATATAAAAATAAATCAGTTTCTGTCTAGAGACAAATACCGTACATCCTCAGAGGTCTCTGCAGTAATACTCTGGAAAACTCTAAAGGCCTTCTTAAGAGGACAGATTATTTTGTATCTTTCCCACAGAAATAAATTAGAAACCAAGAAGGTATCAGAGCTAACCAGCAAAATTACTAGAATAGATCAAGAACATGCCAGGTGTCCAAGTGAGGCTCTTCATAGGAAAAGGCAGGCTCTGCATTCAGACCTCAACCTCTTAACTAAAGAAACTGAACAACTCATTTTTAAATCAAGACATCATTACTATGAACTCCAGCAGCAAAAAATATTAAATTAAGAGTAATAAAAAATGCAGGTAAAAACAGACAATAACTTGAATAATGTTCAACGTTTACCCCCTCTGGTGGAATTGAAGAGTCGCATAGTTTGGGGGAGGAATGATCTTCTCAGTCTGTCAGTGGAGCAGGACAGTGACAGCAGTCTGTCGCTGAAACTGCTCCTCTGTCTGGAGATGACACTGTTTAATGGATGTAGTGGATTCTCCATAATTGATTAGGAGCCTGCTGAGTGCCCGTTGCTCTGCTACGGATGTCAAACCGTCCAGCTCTATGCCAACAATAGAGCCTGCCTTCCTCACCAGTTTGTCCAGGCGTGAGGCATCCTTCTTCTTAATGCTGCCTCCCCAGCATACCACTGCGTAGAAGAGGGCACTCGCCACAACCATCTGATAGAACATCTGCAGCCTCGTTACTGCAGATGTCATAAGTTTTAGCTCAACAAATCCACAAGCAAGAAGTTCGCAATGCAATCCCAGCAATCACAAACACGAACGGAGATAAAATCATTGACCATAAAAATACAATGCACACATTTAAAGACTACTATAAATCCTTATATTCTACTGAGTTTAAAGAAGACGGCACACAATCTAATGCATTTCTGGATGCATTACAGATACCACAAATAGATACTTTTAGCGCAGAGGAATTGGATAAACCTCTAGCGCTATCAGAATTACTAGATGCTATAAAGTCACTTCAGAATGGGAAAGCTGCAGGCTCTGATGGCTACCCTGCCAAATTTTATAAGAAATTCTCCACTCAGCTAGCTCCCCTCTTATTAGCAACATTTACAGAAGCTAGGGACAATCAAATTCTACCTTAAATTTTTCGCCAAGCATTAATCACTGTCTTTCTTAAACAAAATAAGGACTTATCACAATGTGCATCATACAGACCAATTTCACTTGCTGAATTATGATGTTAAGATACTCTCCAAAGTCCTAGCTACAAGGATAGAGAAAGTGCTGCCTTCGGTAATATCACAAGATCAAACATGATTTATTAAAGGCCAACACTTAGCTTCCAATCTTTGACGCCTGTTTAATGTAATATATTCACCAGCAAGTCAAACACCCCAGAGATATTATTATCGTTGGATGCAGAAAAAAGCATTTGATATGATTGAATGGAACTATCGTTTCACTACATTAGAGAAATTTGGGTTTGGCCCGAACATTTGTGCCATGGATCACAACTACTGTATACCAATCCAGAAGCTTCAGTTTGTATTAACAACATTTGTTCAGACCTACTTTAAACTAGAACGTGGGTACCAGACAAGGATGCCCCTTGTCACCATTGCTTTTTGCAATCGCCATTGAACCACTGGCAGTTCACTATCAAAATGCTTATCAGAAGAAGGGGATTATCGGAGGAGTTGAACAGACAATTTCTCTGTATGCAGATGATATGGTACTGTATATATCAGATCAACAAAATACTGTGCCTGCAGTCCTAACAGCACTTACAGAATTTCAAAAGATCTCTGGTCTCAGAATTAATTTGAATAAGTGTTCTCTTTCCAGTGAATTCACAAGCATACATATTAGTTTGGACACCTTCCCTTTCATCATTGCAGATCAGTTTAAATACCTAGAGGTAAATATTACAAGTAAACATAAAGCTCTTTTATCAACAAAATTTTGCCGTCTGTATGGAAAAAATTAAGCAAGACCTGCATAGATGGTCAACCCTTCATCTCACGCTAGCTGGAAGAATTAATGTTGTTAAGATGAATATCCTTCCTAAGCTTCTCTTTTTATTTCAAAACATTCCAATATACATCAGTAAATCATTTTTTAAGCACCTCTGCATGAGAACCACCTTTTTCAACCCTCGCAAACATATGCAGTTTTTTAATATCTGGGAAAAATCTGGGATTAAATTTCTTAGACATCTTTATATAGACAACATCTTTGCATCCTATGAACAATTACATTCCAAATGTCACTTTCCAGCAACACATTTCTTTCACTATCTTCAAATTAGGAAACTTTGTCTAAAACAGAACCTGCCCTGATTTTTCCTTATTCTCCCACCTTCTCCTCTATGCTGGAAAAAATATTGCTCAGTTTTCTAGGAGGACTCAAGACAGCATTAGCTGCAATATATAACAATTATTTTACAGTCCCTTCCCCTTTCATAAGATCCAAGAGGACCAGATAGGGAAAAGATCTACTCACTCAACATATCAGAAGAAAGGAGTGGAAGGTAGCAATGCAGAGACTTCACTCGGAGCTCCATCATGCACAAAGCATGCAATTATTCAACTCAAAAATTCATATATCGAGCACAATTTCGTTCTCGCTTAAAACTGTCCAAAACTGATTCCAAGGGCAAGATCCAATCTGGCTAAGCTGCAATCAAGTTCCAGCCTCACTGGGTCAAGTGGTTTTGGGGCCTGCACCAAATTAAACATTATTCTGGACAAAAATTTTTTAAGGTGCCTTTCAGACAGCCTTGGTGTCACAATCCTTCTAAACCCATTAACACTGTGTTTGGTGTTCTTCCAGAAGGGCTTAAAGTGGAGAAGGACAAACTGTGATTGTCTTTACTACACTATTGGCACACAGGACTTATTTTGCTAAACTGAAAGAATCCTAACTCTCCCTCTTTTAAGTCAGTGGGTAACTGATGTTTTATATTATTTGAAATTGGAAAAAATCAAATTCTGCACTTAGAGGATCGTGTGCCGAACTTTTTTTCAAAACCTGGCAGGAATCTAATCAATAATATTTTAGAATAAGATTTTAAAGAAAGCACTGAGGAAGCAGATTCTCTTCCCATTTCTTTTTCTTCTCCATTTACCTTTATCCACCTAATAAACTCATCCATTTATTTATTTTTACTAGCTTTTATAAATTTTATATTCCGTTGGCCATGCTCTCTTTCTCAGGGTTTGGGATTGATTTTGTTTTTCAATCTTATTTTTTGTAAAAAATTGATCTATTTGTATGGAATGATTACAATAAAATTAATAATAAAAAAAAAAAAAGGTAATTTGGTCACATTTTCTCCTATTTGCTGTATGCTCATAATAAACTTTTTTTCAGGAAAATACATAAAATGAAATAAAAACTGTAAGGACTAAGAAATACTAACCCACTCCAGTCTATCCTATAACATTCTTAGAGTAAAAAGGTTTGGGACATCTTTTGTCCATAGCAAGAGGAGGACATTAACAAGCCACATCAGGAAGAGCAAAGACTGGCATCTGTAATTGGCCAGAGGGAAGTCCTGGTCACTGATGAAGCCCCGCAGGAAGTGAGTTTGTTGCCCTATTTCAGTGAGTTCTTTAGAATTTGCTGTTGTTCATTTTCTAAGTTGTAGGAAATCTGCACAGATTTGAGAGTCAATGTATATGTGGGAACCATCGGCTGCCATACAGTAGCTGCTTACAAGTACTGAACTCCAATACTGCATTCACATGCTCTCAGACACCCAGTGAAGTACAAGTTCTCAAGTCGGAAATACCTTGCAAATGCTGTACAAAACTCAAGAACTACGAGTTGGACAATTCAGAGCAAAAAAAGCTACCCAAATTTGCTGAGATGTGACGTAATACTGACCTTTCCTCTTAGTCAATTGTATAAAGTAAAAAAAATATAATCTGGTTAGTCAGAAATGCCATTTTTTTGGTCAAATTGCATCTGGAATGAAGTGATATACATTTATTATGTTTAGTTTTGCTCTTTATTTCCACAAAAATATCTCTTCTTTTTTTGATGACCAAGTAACAAATCAACAGTGATCTTATGTTTCTCTGAATGGTCTGCCCAGAATAGCCACGTGAACTCAAGTAAGTAAGGAAGGTGAAATATCACAACTCAGAGCTCCAATTAGTCCAAGAGCACATGAAAACAAATGAAAGTACAAACAGTGTATCTGTTACCATATAATTGAATCATCACATTTTCATTTGCTCATTATAGGGTACTCATATCTGAAAAGGCAAAAAATAAAATTGACAAGATTAAAAAAAAAAAAAAATGTATTCTCCTGTTTTGCATAAAAGGGGGTTAAATTTGCCCACATGATCTTACTTATGCAATAAGTTCAGAAATAGAACATTGACAAAATATTTAGGTAAACCATTTTATACTCATTTAAAAGAGGCATGTAAACTTTCATGTATTGTATAACTAAAAAAACATTTAATAATTTATAGTCTCAAAGAGAACGGATCTTAGAACTGCATGAGTGTCTCTGATTAGACTGTTTCTTCAAAATGCAGACACACAAGGAATAGATGTTTCCACCAGTCAACCATAAATTAATGGAAAAATTGCTAATTGACGACAACATATTTCAGGTATTTATTTACTGTAAATATTAAATGTGTATCAAAATCAAAGTGAGCTGTTCTTTCTTCCTTATACCGTCCTAATATGGTCTCACCGTATTCAAGAAAATCTGACAGCAGTAGATGCAAATGTCATAGTGACTCAGAGTTATAGTATCAAAAATAAAAGGAAAATAATGTGAACACGCATTATGGATATGCAAATCCTGAAGGTTATACAGTATCTAAATAAACGGCAAGAACTTCAAACCAGTCACTATTTCTTCAGGATAAAATGTCATAGGCTACAATTAATTAATCAAAGAACATTTTGGAAAATTAAATGCTTAAAAGTGCACTCACTCAATAGGGGATTTCAGATGTATGCTGTGGATTGAATTATATTGTTGCTTAGGCCCTGCTTATGTTAGTGAGGTGCTGGGGATGGGCATTTGGAGGACAAGAGATTATGCAAAAACAGCAGGTTTAGCTCTACTTCTGATGAAGTCAAAAAACTGTGTGAAAACAGAAAAATTTGCCTGTCTGCTCCTTATGCACAGAGGTTCATTATGGAAATACAATTTGGCATTACCTACTGTCCTCTTTCTCCTGTATATTTTTAAGACTCCCATCCAATCAATGAAAGATGCTGGGGATAAACCTAGAAAGTGCTGGTTTCCTTCATGCTCAACAGTGGGATCTGTAACCAGCCAATGTGCTTTATTATACAGTTCTGACAGAAAGACCAAAAACAAAACATCCAAAGGGAGTACTTTAATGTTTGCAAAAGATGGCATATTTTAAAATACATAAAAACTATTTATAAACCTCTACAATGCCATGTACCACTGTTCACTAATTTAAAGATACAATTTATAAGGTAAGTATGACCCTACCAATTTAACTTGAAATGAAAGACACACTTTCTTATACTGGCAAAAAGTTGTATTTTATTCAAAAATTAAAATGGTAAGAGGCAGGAAGAACATTTATTTTTCTTTCACAATGTACATTAAAGTGAAGAGGTCATGCCTGAATTTCTCCTTTAAACATAAACAGTGGTTTAATTAATAAGAATAAATACTGTAATGTTATTATAAAGAACACACAGAACACCTCAAAAATCTGGTAAATTGCAAAGTTAAAAAAAATTCAAGAAAGCTAAAAAAAATATGTTTTGTGACAAGCACAGGGTACAACCATCAACTCTTTAAAACATACATTCATTTTTTTTAACAAAATCGTAAAATAATTAGATTGTCAAGAACAGATATTTCAAATCATATGCATAATTTGTAAACAAACACAAAAACATGAATACAGAATTCAAACTGCAAACAAGCAGATGCTGTCATACCACATTGTACTACAAAGTACATGATTGTTGATTCAACACCACCACATAATTCAACTTAATTTTGCCCCCCTGCCCTGACCATTTTGATAACACATTTGTGTTAGCTGTACTCTTTGAAGACCATATTTCCAATTGCCAAACTTATCTTAAGTATCAAGGTTATAACATTCTTTTTTCTGAAGAAATCGGGGATCTGGCAAAAGATTTTTCGATTCATTAAGTTACAGTCATGAAAATAAGTTATAAACAAGTTCAGTTTTTGCCTGCATAAAATGATGATAAAATTTTGAGCATAATTCTAAACAGAAGTTAACCTACGATTCTACAATATTAATCGGTGATCAATTTAAGTAACGGAAAATAAACTGACTCCTTAATTACACCCACCCAAACTGTCTCAACAGGATTCCCTTTATTCACATGTATATTACCATATGACTCTTCTGAAAAATTCCATACAGTGAGTACAATAATGTTTTTGTGCTCCAAAAATCAAGTATGTTATGGTCAATTTAATTGCCCAATTAAGATTTCACATTAAATACCTTTGTAGAAAGTCAGGTTGAAAGTCACCAAGATGCTACAATCATTCCTTTAATTGGATCTAAAATATTCTTAACGTGTAAAAATGTTTGGTTGTCCTGCTAAAAATTATAAAACAAATATTTAATGTTCATATACCACACTGCTCATCATTTTATGTACACACTGACTTTGCAATTTTCACATTCATTGAAATGGATATTTTTAAGCATTTATGGTATGGGCAGTAAGGTAATGACTCCCATTCAACCAAGTTTAAACGCTGACTGTACAATGTACTTTATATATAAAATGAGTAGATAAAATTTTTTAAAAGAAACAATAACAGCACGGACCAACAACCTTCACAAACAGCAGATAACACATTACTTTGAACAAATTCAAGCTGTGTGCTGTTGCAGCATTTATGTTAGTTGGGAACGTACTTACTGTAAGTTCACCTCCTCTCTAGTAACTCAGCCACTAAACTTCAACATCAACTTTTCATAAATGTCTTTTTTACAACCTATTTGAAGTTAGGGACCAAAGAAATGAATCACCTGGACCAGGTATGTAACACAATGGCCACTTAATTGCTGCACACCACTGAACTACTGTATTAGTCTTATTTTCCAAGGAAAATTTAAAAGGTTAGTTAACAAAAATAAATATCTTATAAAGTAATAGAATGGGTTTGCTTTAGACAGCATTGGCATTAAGAGTGAAATCTTCACAGTGAAATAAGTTAAACAGATTATTTCCCAAAAAACAGCATCAGTGCTTAAAATATTTAAGAAGCTCTTAATTTTATAATGCAATGTAAAAGCAGAAATATAACAGAATGCTAAAACACATATATTGTAATTTATAACCTTAAATGCATTACTTAGAAGGTTGAAATTGAGCAGTGTTTATGGAAATATTAACTATTTAAACCCCTCAGTTTAAATGTCTACATAAATTGGCAGCAAAATTCCAGTTTGATTCACATCAGATAACCAGCCACACATACACACACAGTAACAGTATGTCTTTAGCCTCTGGGAATCTGTTTTTCTGACTCCCTCCCAACCTCTTTCACAGACAGAAACTCATCTCACTGTGTAAATTCTCATTAACAACAGGAGGTTTGTTGTTATTGAGATTTATACAATTCCTTCTTGAGTTATCTGTGTGTTATGCGTTCTTTTATTTCTAACTCTGCTATACTGTTTAACTAGTCTTATCCTCAATTGATTTCTTTATTGTGACTAAACACCAAACCACTTTCATGCCCTTCCCTGTGTGTTAGCATTATATTACAACTATGTATTGCACCCCTTGTTATTTAAGGGACTGTGATCTGGTTGGCTCTGTAAAGTGCCAAATGATAGCACTCTCAGTCAAAGCTCCAATATAAAGATCCTTTCTTGGTAAAAATAATGTTGGTGCTACCCCAACAAAAAACAAAACAAAAAAAGAGAGTGCTACCTGATTGATCAATTCAAATATACCACACATTGTCTATGTGCCTTAAACACAAAAGTGTCTTACAAAATTAAAATGAAGCAATATTAATCGTAATGTCAGCCGCTGTGAACTTTGTTCCATTCTTTTACTCATCTCAACACAGTATTAGAAGCCTATGGCAGCTTGGATGGATGGCCAGGCCACAGCAGAAAATACCCAAACACACTCAGCTAATTTAGAGATGCTATAAACTCAAATTTTACACAAAGAAAGGAAAAGTTGATTTTATTCAGAAAGCACAAGAATTCAACAAACCCACCAACTCTTAACCTTAATATCTGTCAAAATGAAGTATATTGTTATGCCATATTAATAAAAATTATTCTACATTATCAATCATTGAAAGCATTTCTATTTGAAGTGCTGTGTATTGCTGATTTATAAAGGCAACACATTTTGTCCAGTTCATTAAAAAAAATCATGTTTAGCTGTAATATTTTAAGGTATCCTTTCTTTTTTGAGCACAGGATAAATTGTCAAAATGAATAACTGTGACCTGACTGATCTGAAGCACAGCAGGTTTATTAAGCCAAGATGCTTTCTACACATTTACTCCCGTTTTTCTATACATTTAAATAAGTCATATACTTTATAAATAACAGATTATCAAACGTTGAAATAAAATATGTAAACAAACAGAAAATTAAAGTATAAACCATACATTTCCCATATTCAGATTGTTATTTATTTTTTGAATACTGCTTCAATTGAAGGTAATGTTCTCCTAATTTAAAACTAGGAAATAATTGAAATAAGAAAATGTCTACATGCAGTGTAAAATGAAAGGATAAAAGTTTTTGATATTTCTGCCAGTGGAGAAGAATCTGGAGTGACCCTTAAATCACTTATATATGGGTTCTCTAATCATACAGTATATGCTTCAATCATATAATAGTCACAGAATTTAATAAATTAACGAAAGTGACCTAACTTTCTTGTTTTTAAAATTGCAATACAAAAACATTACATTTTTTAGCACATTTCATTGATTATGGCTAACCAAAAGCTACTGTTTTTAAAATGCAAAAGGGGTGAAGGTAATACTAAATATGCTGAACTAAAATCTATATTTGATATATTTACCAGTTCCTGTCAGAATGAACATAGAAAAACAAAGTAAATGGATTATGATCTTTTTTTAACTAACTCAAATAAACTATAGTTTGTAAAGAATATATAACTTATGATAATATGTGTCTGGATTACAGCTTGGACTGAAAACTGTATGAAGTGTTAATCAGTAATGATTTCAAACTAAATGAATTAAGATATGATATTATGCATCATAAAGTATTAGAGATTCCAAGTTCTTGCAAAGAGTAAAATTTAACATATAAAACTAAATAATACCTTTTATAATAACACAATTTCATTTTCATGGAGGCAAAAGTAGTTAGTCAAAATGTTTAGCCAATACCACACTTCAGAAACTCATCTACCTGCAATGTATTAAGAATAAAAAGTCTATTTGCTTCTTCTAGAGAAGGGGCTGGTTTCTAACTGCTCCATTTCAGAGTGAACATCTGTGTAGGTGTTCCAAAAGTTGATTCTGAGTAACAATTTAAAATATCAACTTAAAGAGAAATTAAAAAGATGATTAACAACATCTGTTATAATATATTTCATTTTTGTTGCAAATATCTTTTATGCGCTGTCACAATGATGTTTCAAAATACTTTGAATGACACTGGAAACATTATGTTTGACTAAAGCCACAAAAACAGAACACATGATGAATGAGGATCAATTTGTATTTCTGCAGTTGCTTCACATTCCCATAATCAAGCCAAACATAAAAAATTAACTTAAGATTTGCTGTTCTAGAAACAATTTAACTTTTCATGCAAACAAAACAGAGTAATGTGTTCCCTTCAACTTTAAACAGTCGGAGTATTTTCTTGATTTGATTAAGGAGTATTATGCAGCATGCAGAGACCAAAAAAAACCAAGAAAAAAAAAAAAAAAAAAAAAAAAAAAAAATTGTGAATTACATGACCTTCCTCATAAATCCAAAATGTACTTAACTCTATCTGCAAAACAGTGTCCAATAAAATACCTAAATAAACAAAATTAATCACCGCTTAAAATTCGTTCAATCTCCTCTAATCTTTTTAAAGCAGCAGCTCTTTTCTGTTCAATTTCTTTTATCTCCTCTGCAGATTTGGCTTTAGTCCGTTTGTCAGCCTGGCTGTTTTCCAAAGCTTGATTTGACTGCTCCTTGTTCTCACTTGTCTTTCTGGCAGGGAAAGGCTTCTGTGCATTCTTATCATTTTTTGGTTTTTCTTGCAGAGTTTTTTTTTTTTTCTATTGATGGACTCTGAGCACCACCTGCTGGAGATACTTGCTGTCCTGCTGCAATTTTCCCTCGAACTATATTCAGATGGCGATGAATGTACTCCTCATGTGGCGCTAAAGCTAAAGTCTCCACAAGGCATTTCTCTGCTTCAAGAAGTTCCTGCTCTTCAAAATATACTACACATAAATTATGCTTTCCTTGTACATTGTTGGGGTCTATTTTAAGGATCCTCTGAAAACATTCTTTTGCTCCCTTAGTGTCCTTTTTCTGATTCATTAGGATGTCACCTTTTAGAATGAGTCCTTTAACATGTTCAGGATAATACTGCAGCAGCTCATTAAGGACAGGTAAAGCATCTAGTTCTCTCCCCATCTGGGAATAGAGAAGGGCTAGATTAAAGAGTGCACTCCTAAAACCATGTTGCATTTGTATGGCTTTTTTCATCCATTTCTCTGCATCATCATTATTATTATCATCCATGGCAAGCATTCCAAGGTTAAAGTAACCATTAGCGTCATTTGGGTCTTGTTCAACATAGAGTAAAAATCTGCGTTTAGCTTCAGGCCTCAGTCTTGCATCACCTATTTAAGTACAAAACAAAAGAAAGAGGAAAATAGATGACTGTCCATTTTAAAGATCTATAACTGCATTTACATCTGCATGTTTTAATTTACAGACAGTATTAATGATTACTCAGAGTCATTCAAAAATGCAGGCTATGTACTATATACAATCTGTATATTTTAATCTATGAGTTTAATAGCAAGAATTCCCAGTTCGTGCATCTAAGGAGGTGCTATACTAATTCTGTTCTTAGAAAACCAAAACTGCAGAAAATTATGTATGTATGGAATTAAAAGAGACATATTAAACATCAGATGAATGTGTACAAAGCATGACGCACTGGAAGATGACCAAGGGTCAAACCCAAGAGACACTATAGGAATTGTATCTCTTAATTGTCCTACAAACATCTGGAATGTCTGATAGGTCTAGCTCAGTTTGTTGCTATATGAAAGGAAAAATCTTCTAAGTTCACCAGACACTGCAAAGCATGTCCGAAACACATTATGACTGGTCACTTTTATAGTACAGTCTTAAGTAAAGCTTGCCATTTCATCTATTTTGAAGAATAAAAAATACAGAACTTAAAAAGATGAATTGTCACACCATCCAGGGATAATTCTTATCTTATGCCTAACATAGCTTAGAATAGTACAGTACCATCATAATTATTGAGGTTCAAAAATTGGATGAATGGATTGAAATAATGTAATAATTTCAGGGGCAAATACATACAATGCAAAGACAAAATCTAAAAAGAATGTGAAAAATACCCCATAATTCAGAGTCTGGGTTTAAAAAGAGGTGGGACAGGGAGCTAAAACATGTACAAAACAAACGGCAAGCCAAAGAAGCGCTTGTCCTATTACTGAAGACAGTGAAGACAATTTTCCTCTTAACACCCTCCAAAAAAATAAAGAAGCCAAGCAGTAATTCTTTGAGATTGGCAACTTTACTGAATGCTAGGATTTCTAACTAGTCCTTCTGCCCAATAAAAAGTCTTAATAATCGCCATCCTTGGTGACTGGGTCAGACAATTATTGTAAAGATTGATATTGTATGTTGATACATGTCAATAACAGTATACAAGAACTCTATAGAGTAGAACAAAACAGAAACAGAGAAAGAGAAAAAGAAAAATGCACAACTTAAATCTACCAAATTAAACAGGATTGAAATCAAACAATTCATTTGGATTACTTGAAACCACTGACAAAATCTAGAATCAAACTGGGTTTAAAAGTTTTGCAAAAATGTTTTTTGGTAACAACTTTCAATTCCGCTACAAGAAATATAAAGGAGTGTCTAATATCCAAAAAAAAAAAACAACCTGCTAAAACACAAAATCCAATTTCATTTCCTTTAATAAAGTTTACACAAGTTAGTACTGGCAACTCTTGTTTTTTAGTCTTTGACTGCAATAATAATCAGAAAACCGGTTTATATGTAAATGGAGCAGGAAGTACATATGTATATTATTTTATTTGACTCAACAATAACATGTTCTGTACAATTTTTTCCTTGTTTACTTTTTTCTTTTAAAAAAAGAACAAACAAAACAAAGCTGTCATTGAATTACATTATGGCATCTACTTCAAATAAACATTATGGATGAACAAACCAATAAGCATTTGAACAGGGTTTAAAATGTTGTGTACAAAGTACTTAACTTTACACATAATTATAGGAGGAGGTGCAATAATAAAACTGCTTCAACGATGCCTAAATCCATGCATCCTAATAAAGTGACTGCCTGCCTGTAAAGGATATGTACTCTTTAAACTCTCATGCTTATGTACCCTACCCTACCCCATTTTCAAACTATAGAAAGCAGAAAATCTTTCAGGTAGTTGACAAACTAAGCACTGTAAATGAAGGTTAGTGATTAGAACAGGTGCACTGTTCCAGTCTGACAGAAAAGGCAGCATGGGCTAAAGGAGGCTAATCTATACATAGCCTTGTTCAGCAGAACCTGCAAATAACTCACCTAATATGCTAAATTGCTACTAATCCATACTTCGTATCACTATAAAAGTGTCAGTATAAATGCCAGCCAATGTCTCAAAGAGACATAAGCTGTCTGCAAAGTTGTGATGTTTACTCTTTGTCAAGAAAGATGCCTCCGGCTTCTCTCAGAGAAGTGAAATAAAATCCTCAAAAACCCCAATGATGAACTATAAGACAACTGTATTGTTCCATTCCTTCTCTTCCACTGAATGTTGGTATATATTATATTATACTGCAATATATACAGGTCAGATTCTGTTATAGCAGAATAACAAATACTTTTTGCTGGCCCAAACAAACATTCATAACATCAAACAAAATTTTCAGAATAATGAATACTTTTTGGTAGCCTAAACAAGTGTTCATATAAAACCATGTTAAACGAATTTTGTTTGAATGAAATGTAAAATTCAGTATAACAAATGTTTTTTCAACCAAAAATACCCACCAAAGCTAATTAATGCGATGCAAAAAATACTTAATCCTGTGACTATATTTTCACCGAATCTTGGGAACCCTGCAACAGACTGTCTCTTTTCTGTTAGACCAAAACAAAGTGATAGTCTGTTGCAAAATTTCTGGTCCCGGGCAGTCTTTGCAAGGCCGTAGGCACAACAACATACAGGTATTGCCAAATACACCGACCATCTGTGTGGGTAGTTGTGTCTTGTACAGGTACTACACTGTTCAAATTTCATGGTGCTTGTCAGTACTACACTGTTCAAATTTCATGGTGCTTGTCAAAGTTTTCTTTGCAGTGAACAAAATAAATGAGAAATGGCATCAGTTTACTCTGAAAGAAAAATTAACAATCTTGGCTTCATCTGACATTTCATTTTCACTCTGTATTTTCATACCTGTATTTCCACAAAAAAAAAAAAATCTAACGTCTCATTTTCAAATAAAATATTTTTTGCAGTTTAAGAAGTGCTGTTTTTTTATACAGGTATTATCAAGAATGGGATACAGAGTTACACAAGAGACAGGAAGAGGAGTCCAGCTTTCCAAAGAAAATACAGGCACTTTATTACTGTAAAGAAAAGGCAGGTACAGTTTCAAGACTACATTTGAAATAAGAGCTGTTAGGAGATGCAACACGGGCAGGCATCCTGCTTTAATTCTCATCTTCAGATTAGAAAAAACACCAAAAGCTCGGAGTCATCGCTGTGGCAAAGGCAGTCTAGAGAAGGGAGATCAGGAGAGTGTGAGGAGGAGTGTTGCATGTTCTAAACATTATGCAACAAACACGTTATGCAGTAAATCAGATCTTGCTGAGGACATCTCTGTCCTAGATTTATTGTTTACCAGACCCAGGTGAGCAGCTACAGAGCCGCTGCCATTAGAGATGGCAAATTGCTAGCAACGCCGGTTACAATAGTAGACATATTTTCCCCATATTCGTTATAAAAAAATATTTTTATGGTCTTATGAGTTTGGTTATAATGGGTTTCCGCCTGTATTAGAAGTGAAAGCTACATTTTAACAGTGACAGTCCAAATTGGCTCCACAGAAACAACAAATTTAGTGCAGTGCAAGTCTATAAATTACAAAATTATCCAGGATTAAAAAAAATAAAATAAAATAAAAAGATCAGGCCAAGATTTTGCCATTACAGGATTCCAACAGGCTCCAGCACCAAGACTCTCTCCTACAACTCCCTCTACCACTCCTCGGCCTTAGAAGGGACACCCCTGCTCCTTCCAGGATGCTCAGCTAAAAGAACCCTCTTCAGCCTGTTTGAGAGCCAACCAGGACTCTCTACATGGCTGACTCCTAATGATCCTGCCATCTTTTTCCTATTAACCTTCATCTCTCTCTGCCTCATCAAGACCCACCCCCACCCCCTCCCCCTTTCACTGCACTGGCTCCCTTTTTATCCATCCATGGGAAAAACATCTCAATTACAATATACAATAGTCAATTAGGCCATTGGAGCCAAGCATGCTCTCACATGCAAACACGATCAGCCCCAAATACCCCATCAAATAACCCGTGGCTATACACACATGCACACTCAGTTCAAGCCGGACAATGTATTTATTAAAAAATGTGTATTGCCACAGACCTCTCCCATCAGAATCATTTCTTGTCCAGTTACACAGTTTGGCCAGATAGCCAACTCTAGGAAGAGTCTTGGTGATCCCAAACTTCTTCCATTTCATAAGTATTGAGGTCACTGTGCAACTGGAAACACTCAAAGCTTTAAATATGGTTTTATACTCTTTCCCTGATTTAGGCCTAACCACAATTTGATCATGACTGTCTACAGAGAGTTCCTAGAAGTTCATCTCTTGGTTTTTGTCCTGACATGCAATGTGAACTGTGGGACCTTATGTACATAGGAGAAAGGTGTGTCATTTGATGCCATGTCCAATCAATTCAATTTGTTACAAGTGGATTCTGATCATGTTCTTGCCACATGCAATGGATAACTAAAGCCAACAGGATGCACTTGACTACAATTCAAAGTGCCACAGCAGAGATTCTGCAAACATTACTAAAAACATATTTTCACTTTGTCATTATTGTGTGTAGATTTATGGGCAACAAATTCAAATCTACCCATTAAATTTCCAACATAAAAAAGTGTGCAGAAAGTGAAGGGGTCTGAATATTTTCTTAATTCACTACATTATAAAGCAGATGGGATGCGTTAAGGCGACCATACTATTTCTTCAAACAAAGCAGATTCAATTACAATCAAAATAACTTTCATTTTGCATATAAGCAAACCTTTAACAGAAACTCATTAATAAGCTCAAACATTGTATTCAGATTTTATACTTCAATTCCTGATCCACAGGATAGTAAGGATCGTGGTGGAACCCTATCCAAAATAGCAATCTCCATTAACCTGGATATTATTCCTGATTATGTCCTTTGGTTTTCTCTTAGTAAGCTTTGTTGGGTATACTCTACCTTGAGAGGAGTCTAAGTAACATTTACTATTAACTTATATAACCCGAACTCTCTCAACTGGCTTCTCCCTATCCAGAAAAAAAAGGTTTTCTATTCTAATGACCTAGTACAGGGGAGTCCAACCTGTTGGTGATGATCAAACTGAATTATCCAATAATGGTGTCACCCACTTAGAAATTAATTTTTGGAAAACAGAATGTCATACTCACTGTATTAATGTATTTGCCAGTTAGGCCTAGGGATGGCAACACATGTAGCGAATTTAGAAGAATATTGCATCAAAATCAATAATCCTTTTGCAAAATTTTGTGGATTCTGCGGTGGGCTGGCACCCTGCCCGGGGTTTGTTCCTGACTTGTGCCCTGTGCTGGCTGGGATTAGCTCCAGCAGACCCCCCCATGACCCTGTTTTCGGTTATAGCGGGTTGGGAAATGACTGACCGACTGCTTGTGGATTTCACTTTCCCCAAACATCAAATCTTTTAATTCTCTTGGATACGCCTCCTCATTATGTAGAAGCACTACTTTTCTCTGATGGCAGCATGAATTAGACGATCTACAAGTCTCGGACTTAAACTTCAAAGCCTTACAATATTTCCATACTTCTGACACATCACCTATGTCCACATATTCGATCTCTATTCGCTTTTCCGTTATTTCACCGAGTAATAATTTCTCTTTTTTAGCGCTAATGCGATCTTTATCTTTTTTTGATACATTAGAATTTTTCTGCTTTTATATTCTGTAATTTGCTCTGCATGTATATCGCGCCTACGTTTTTTTGTGTCTTTTGAATTCCACTGTTTACGTTCTCTAACTTGCTCTGCATGTGTTTCGCCCCCTTGTTTTTGAACCTCTTTATGACGTTTTACTTTATTTTCTACTCTTTGTCTTTTATTTCTAACCTCGCTTTGTCCTGCTATTTTTTCAATTACACCTGGTCCATGATGATAATTTTTCCCTTTTTTCGAGTAATTATTTCCTTTTGTTTGTGCTAATGCGATCTTTACTATCTTTTTTGATACTGTAGTGACCTCCGCGTCTGGCTCGAAAAGTTAAAAAAAAAAAAAAAAACCCAGACGTAAAGACTCACAAAAGTTTTACTTGAACAATTAAGAAAAAGAACGCTGACTTTGAATCCCCAAACACAACCTTCTAACGCCCTCTCCAACCTCTCCTCTCGTCCCAGGTCGTCCCCCCCTAACCGTATTAATCAATACCTCGCTGTCAGTCTTCCATGCTGTACTCCACCCTCCCTCAATTGGACCTAAGTCACTCAAAAAAAAAAAAAAAGGCTTCAACCTGGCTGGGATTCTACAATACTTTCAAATTTTACTGCTTTCATATTCTCCACCTTTCTCTACATGTGTATTGCGCCATCATTTTTTTGTGAGCCTTTCAAACTCCACTGCTTTCATAATCTCTACGCTGCATTTTTCTTCTCTTCAACGCTTTTGAGTCGCTTTTCTCTGCGTTGCTCTTTTTTCTTCGCTTAGTCATTGACGTTTCATCTAGAAAGTATTGTTCTTATAAGCTTTATATGAGCTGAGAGCACAGGATCTGTGTGTTTTGAGTGTTTTGCTGCCAGTGGTCTTATTTGATATTGGTTGTAAGTAAGGCGTGTCTTGCAAGAATCTCATGTTCCACGTCCCCATGAGACGGTCCTGGGACAATGTCTTGGCACCAAGTCTCATGTTTACGGTCCCCGCGAGATGCTCCGTGGCCAATCTCTTTCGTCTTCCGAGCAGATCACGTCTCGTCTACCTGGTTTTCCTTTACAAGATTTTTTTTATAATAGAGAGATTACACATGGCATACTGTGCTCTGATGGCTATCAAGCATATTTCTGAACTTTAAAATTGCATACACTGTATCTTTTTTGCTCTATCATTTATAATTTCATGTGCTGTTTCTGTGGTTTTTGTTTTTATTCATTCACCATTCTTGTTCTTGTGTAGTGCTTATTCAAGCTTAATCAGCTAAGTTTTGACATTATATATTAGTTTATCCTTGGCTCACTCAAAACGCTTAGGTTGGGGCTAAAGAATGGTTCAAACCCAGGAGCCCTTTCCCTACTAAGTCCATTCCTGATTGTAACAGCATACATTGATAACAAATTTGTAATAATCCTAAAACTAGGAGCACCGCCAAATGACTCTACCATTGCTTAGGCCCTGTAGCCCCATATAACTTAGAAGGAAGAATATGGGATGACCTTCACCCATCTTCACAAAATTCAAAGGGAAAACTATGTTTAATCTCTTACTTCAAGGAAAAGTTTGCTTTTCCACATAGTTGCTTGGTTGGTTGGTTGGTTTGTTGCTGTTTGCTTATTAAATAAAATAAGCTAGACAGCATCTTTGAAACTCCATGAAGTTCTAATCATTTTGTCATACATTTTCTTTTGACTTCCCATATTTTCTCCAAACCTGTCACAACTGAGAATGAGAAACTGCACATGAAAATAAGGTTGTTTAATAAAATCTGTTCAGCATTCGCCAAGAAGGATTTTTTTTTTGCATATGTGGAGAAATATGGCTTTTGAACCTCTTTTTGCCAAGTAAACATTTTCTACATTTTAAAAATATGCAAAAAAAGGTGACCTGTAGGCTATAAAAAATGGTATTATTCAAAGACACTTAGAAAGTCTAAAAGTGAGGGCATAGTTTACACTTGTAATGTTTTTAATGTGTGGTGAGTGATGTTACTAAATGATAAGTGAAAATCTGGTAGAGAGTATGTGATGCATGTATGCAAATACAAGCAATGTTTTTCACTCACACAAAATCACTGCTTGTAATAGTAAAGCATTTTAACTAGGCCAATAGCTGGAATAAAACAGGAGGTAAGATGTTGGTATTGCTTAAGACCTCATTAAATCCACTCTGTGCTTTAGCAAAAAGGTAGAAAGAGACTTAAAAGGTAATATGAAACTTGGGTAGAATACAGCAAAAGGAATTAAAATGAAGATATGGCTAAAAATGATTCTGTGTAATGTCTATAGTATCTTGCACCATAATCCATGAGAGAACAAACAATTCTCTCCTATTTGTGCAAAGAAAAACATCTGACTAGAATTGTGACTAAAATCAGCAAGTAATATAAAAACAAACTCTTGTTCAATTTCCTCCATCAATAGAATTTTATAACCACAATTTTCCTATTATTTTTTTTTTTTTTGATTGGGTTACACATGCCAAAAATGAAAAAAAAATATCAGCTTTCTATATGGTATATGCTGGTAAGGGTAAAGGCAGACAAAATATGTGAATAAACCAATTTGGATTTTGTCTACCATTACTAAATGGTTTAACATTTCAGAGGCCAAATGACACTGAAGATCACACTCCACATTTAGAATGTTCATGACAAGTTCTGAGATGGTAAAATTGAGAAATATTGCTGTCTACTTACCAGATTCCTGCATTAAAAGAGCCGAGTTGAATAGTGCTAGTTTATGTTTAGGATTAAGCTCTAATGCCTGATTAAAATTTTTTAGAGCTTCTGAAGGTTCCTTCATTTCAATATTGACAATGGCCAAGTTGTACCATAGATCTGCATTGGCACTGTCCAGTTCCAAAGCTCTCAGATATGCATCTCTAGCTTCATTAGGCTTATTCATTTTCAAAAGCAACTCGCCTCTGATTGTGTAAGGAAACAAGAAGTAAAAAAAAATAGCATTTCATAAATGTAATAATAATAATACATTTTATTTATATAGTGCCTTTCTCATGCTCAAGGCACTTCACAGAAGAAAAATAATGTAGAAACAGAAGACTTTTATTACTAAACATTTTGAAATGTCTGACCACACATGCAACTCATATGTTTATTCAATTTATGTACAGGCTTCAGAAAAAGTTTCTTCAATTAAGAACACCTAATAATTTTTTCTATTTTTTTTCTATCTAAAAATCAGATTAATAATTTGTGTTAAATAAGCAGTTAAACATACACAGGCCATAAAAAGGCACTCTCAAATCTGGCCTGTATTAAGATATGTGTCTTTGCGTTCTAGACAGAAATCAGAATTACCAGTAGTAAGAGAGTATACAAATTCAGGTATGCAGTGTGGTGTAGTGGTTAAAGGCTTTGGACTTCAAAACTATGAGTTTATGGGTTCAAATGTCGCTACTGACACTGTGTGAGTGTGAGCAAGTCAAAGTCACACTGTATCAACTGGAAAACCAAAATGTAACCAATAGTATCACAAACATTGCAAGTAACTTTCGATGAAGGCATCAACCAAATAAGTAAATGTAAATCCAACACAGACACGCAGTCATATTTGTGTCTTCCCAAAACTATAGTTGAAAGGGGGAAGAAAAAAGTCCTTGACAACCAGACAACAAATACTGTCCAACAAGCGCAAGTAGTATTCATAAAACATGACTAAGGTAAGAAAAGTAATTATTGAATTAGAGGCCAAAAACAAAGCATAAACGTGTATATATGAAGTTCCTTCTATAAAATCTAGAAAAGTAAATAATCTTGCTTATGGCGAGTGATCATGTCAGGAGTGTTGTGGCTCTCAATCCAACCATTGTGAGGAACAGACTCTCAGACTAGACAATAGATATTTCAGGCGTGGTCTTGTAGCCTCTCACCATGGTTAAAATGCATGTTAAATGTTGTCACTGAACACACACAACCTTTTTGCCTGCAAGTCTCCATCTTAACAATGCATCAGATTCTGTACCTTCTTGGTAAGATTGTCAGCTACTGTATACAGCTGTCTGGCTCTAAATGATTAATCTTCATCTATTAGTATGTGACTGTAATATATCTCTGTTTTTAGCAGTTTTGAAAACTCTAAACTAAGAACAGAAAAATATAAAGAAAAGTATCAAGCAGGCTTTAGGTATATTAATCACAATGTGACTGTTGAGAGCTTGGGTCTTATCCTTGGTTCAAAGCTCAAATTCTTAAGTTAGATTAATTCAGTTGTAAGAAACAAATTTTGTCATCTTAATGTCTAGGTACAAGTCTTTTCACTCTTTAAAGGACTAGGATAGTTATACTGTATGTGCTTTCATTTCTTTTTGATTTGATGACTGCAATGTACTATATTTGAAAGTTAAGAAGTTTGGAGTTGGTCTCGCCCATTGTTGAAGATGAATGTTTAAGGGGGTGCTCCATTAGCAGTGGTGTTGGGTTTTATTTTTTATTTTTTTTTTTTACATATCATTTCGAGAAATCCTGTATTTATTAATTTAATAATACTACATGCAAGTACAAATAAGCACGAGTAGCAAACAAAGGGATCAGAAGGAAAAGGATAAGGCAGCAAAAGCCCTATCAAAGTCTAAACTAGCCTCAAGTTCATGGTACGTCCTCCCAGACACCGACCTGGAAAAGACAGGCGAAGGTACAGATCTGCCAGGACCTGACATGGCAAAAATCGCCTCCAGCCGAGAGCATTAGTGGGAGTGAAACTGCGAGTGAGGCGCGCAAGGAGCATTCATTGACTCCAGGAGGATCATTGGAGCCAAGCATGGCCTTTTCATCACCACCGTCAACTTTAGCAAATCCCCCCCTATCGGCACCCCCCCCCCCTCCCCCAGCGAGTCTGCGACATCATCTCCTACTGAACTCGCAACTCCGTCTAAGGAAATCGGAAAAGTTCAAAATGCACTCTCCAAGCTGAAGGTAATGATCGCCGTGCTCTGAGGGTTAACAAATAATGTAAGGAGAGACACAAAGAAGAACAATAGAGAAATAAAGAAAAAATTAATGAACTAAAGAACAAAATAAAGGTTGAGAAAAATGAGAAACTGCATCAAAATGTGAAAGACCTGGAGCAATGTTTAAGTACTAAATTAACTATATCCTTTACAGAAGTTAGTGAGTTAGAGAGTATAATTATTGTACTTGCTGCTCAGTTTGAAGATGTTAAGCAAACGTTCACAGCCCATATTGAAACAGCTGAACAATTGGCTTCAGCAGTGGATAAAAAAAGCAATGGCTACAAAATCAGAATGCAAAGTGCTCGTGGACAAACTGGTAACACTGGAAAACAGAAGGAGCAACATCAGAATTGAAGGTCTTTCTGAAAAACGGGAAAGTCTAAACCTAGTGAAATTAATAGCTGAACTGTTTTCTAAAATATCTGGAGAGGACTTTAAATCGGACATAGAGATCTCTGCAGCTTACCATACAGTGGATCAAAGGCCTCCAAACCAGTAAGCCTAATTATCCTTTTTGAGAAACTACAGGCCAAACAAAATCTCATCCCTTCTCAGACAGAAACACAAGATTATTTTTGAAAATACCCGCATTTGTATTTTTCCAGATTTCTTACCTACTACACCTGCTAAACACACAGCATTCTACAACATTAAACAGTGCCTGTGTAGAGCTGAAATCAAATACAGCATCTTGTACCCTGTGCCAAACTGAAAGTGGTTATTGATCAGTTTTACACTTTTAGTTCTCTGGACAAAGCAGATAAAGTGCTGAGAAAACTGATCCCGACTTTCTTTTGAAACACACGATCATAAGTCACACCATGTTCTGGCAAGGCAAAGAAGATTCTAGTTGAAGCTTGCATTCTGGACCGTTTCTAAAGTGAAATTTGCCGTAACTATGTATTATATAGCTTTTTTTTTTTTACTTTATTTTATATTATACTTCATTTCTGGCCATCCCTTTCCTCTTTTTAATTCATCTATTCAATAATTCAATCAAATCACTTATATCTTGATATTTCTTTCATTAATTATATGCACATATGGGTCACTTATGGCTACATCTTGGCCAACTGATTACTAAAAAGTCAATAGCTATTGTTTACGGTTCAGTTACTATATTGAAATTTCTTTCATTAATTATTTGCAAATTTTGGCTACCACAAAGTAACACACTATTGTCTTTTTGTTAAACATTAAGTAACTACTCTTTTACAGTATTTATTACAGTTTTTTTTCTTTAACATCATACCCTTAGTCCATTATACTTGGACTGGTTAAGATTATATCGTTAGTCTGTTGTATTTGGACTGTTTCTTCACAAGATATCTCAGATTTAACCTTCTTCACAATGCTGCTGGGGGGTTCATTTTGCTCTAGATGTGTTCCTTCTCTTGGAATGTCAGAGGACCAGGACAGTCAGGTGCAGTATCTGATTCTGAAGGATGATATGTCATGGCTATTTAATACTAAAATGATTTTGATTTTTAATACCTATCCACCTAACGTGGATGACAGAGCTTTCTTCCACAATGTATTTGCATCTATCATTAAAGTGACGCTCACAAAATTATAATGGTCGAAGACTTTAAATGTGTTTTAAATCCAGACCTCGGATTCTCGGATACAATGGTGATAACGTCTAATACTGAAAAGAAAATATTAAACAGTCTGTAATGGATCATAACTTATCTGACCCATGGAGGTTCTTAAATCCTAACCTATGAGCATACTCCTTCTTCTCACTCATACTGTACACCAATGTTATTCAAGAATTGATTACTTCCACATAGACAATAATTTTTTGCCCACTATCAAATCTTGTAAGTAGGACGTTATCGTTATCTCTGACCAGGCCACTCTGATCATGGAGCTTAAATTACTGCATCCTACACGCTCTTCTTGTAGCTGGCGTCTTAACCCTCTGTCATTAGCAGGTGACAGCTGTACAGAAATCATATCTAAGCAAACTGATATATAAGTCCATAATGCAATAACAGCAATTAACAACACAGATGGAGATAAAATTATTGACCATAAAAATATAACTGACACATTTAGAGATTATTGTAAGTCCTTATATTTTACTCAGTTTAAAGAATATAACACACCATCTAATCAGTTTCTTGATTCATTAGAGATACCACAGCTAGATACTCTTAGTGCTGCAGAACTGGATAAACGTATAACACTTTTAAAATTACTTAATGCTATTAACCCACTTCAAAGTGGTAAAGCAGCTGGCCCTGATGGTTACCCAGTAGAATTTTACAAAAAAATTCTCAAAATATATTAGCTCCACTATCATTGGCAATGTTTATAGAAGTTAAAGGCAAAAAAATTCTACCTCAAACTTTTCACCAAGCATTGATTACCAGTAATTAATTACTTTCCTAAGAAGAACAAGGACCTACTACAATATGCATCATAGAAACCAATCTCATTTCTGAATAACAATGTTAAAATACTCTCCAAAGTTCTAGCCAGAAGGACTGAGAAAGTTCTTCCTTCTGTAATATCACAAGACCAAACAGGATTTATTAAAGGCAGACAATTAACTTATAACCGTCGATGTTTGTTTAATATAATATATTCACCCATTACGTCTAACACCCAAGAGATCTTATTATCTTTAGATGCAGAAAAAGCATTTGATATGGTTCAATGGGACTATCAATTCACCACATTGCACAAATATGGGTTTGGCCTAAACATACAGTATGTGCATGTATCAAACTACTTTACACTAGTCCAGAAGCCTTGGTTCATATTAACAACATTATTTCAGATACTCGACTTTGCAATCGCCATTGAACCATTGGCTGTATACTTTTGAAACACATCAGAGATAAAGGGAGTTTCTAGAGAAGGACTTCAACAGAAAATATCACTATATGCAGATAATATGGTACTGTATATAGTGGGGAAAATAAGTATTGAATGCGTCCATGTTTTTCTCAGTAAATATATTTCTAATGGGGCTATTGACATGAATTTTTCACGTGCTATTGACATGAATTTTTCACCAGATGTCAGTAACAACCCAAGTAATCCAAACATACAAAGAAACCAAAATAAATAAGTCCAGAAATTAAGTTATATGTAATAAAGTGGACTGACAGAGGGAATAAGTATTGAACACGCTTATTGAAATTTATTTAATACTTAGTTGAAAAGCCTTTGTTGGAAATGACAGCTTCAAGATGCCTCCTGTATGGAGAAATTAGTTGCATGCATTTCTCAGGTGTAATTTTAGCCCATTCTTCCACACAAACTGTCTTCAAATCTTGAACGTCCCTTGAGCCTCTTTTATGAACTCTGACCTTCAGTTCTTTCCATAGATAAAACAGCCCCACACCATGATGTGTGCAATGACATCCAAACAGTTCAATTTTTGGTCTCATCTGACCAGGCTATATTGTCCCAGTATTTCATTGGCTTGTCCAAATGTTATGCAGCAAACTTTAAACGAGCTTCAACATCCTTTTTCTTCAGCAGTGGAGTCATGCACGGTAAGCATGCATACAGGCCATGGTAGTGGAGTGGATTATTGTTTTCTTTGAAACAACTGTACCTGCTAATTCCAGGTCTTTCTGAAGCTCTCAGCAAGTGGTTATTGGCTCTTGGACAACTCTGAACTGATGTTCTTTCCACTTCCGGATTATGGCCCCAGTGGTGCTCACTGGAACATTCAGAAGTTTAGAAATATGTCTGTAACCAATGCCATCAGTATGTTTTGCATAAATAAGGTTGCAAAGTTCTTGAGAGAGCTCTTTGCTTTTACCCATCACGAGAGGCTTCTTGTGTGACACATTGATAATAAAAATCCTTTTCATAGGCCATCAATTAGGACTAAACCAGCTGATATTAATTTGCACTTACAGAGGGCAGGATTGCTTTCTAAATACTGACAGATACTGACTGGTTTCTTAGCTTCCCATGCCTTTTATTACCTCCTTTTCTTCATGTATTCAATACTTTTCCCCCCGTGTCATTACACATAACTTAATTGATGGACTTATTTGTTTTGATTTTTAGTATGTGTGGATTATTTGGGTTGTTACAGACATCTGGTGAAAATTTCATGTCAATAGCCCCATTGGGAGAAAAACGTTGACGCATAAAATACTTATTTTCCCTGCTGTATGTCAGACTCACAACATTCTGTGCTAGCAGTCCTAAAAGCATTAGCAAATTTTCAAAAGTTATCTGAACTTAAAATCAATTTCAATAAAATCATACTCTTTCCAGTGAATTCTCTAGCACGTCATATTGGACTGGACATCTTCCCATTTATCGTAGCAAATCAGTTTAAATATTTAGGGGTAAAATTATGTAAATATACAGTAAAGCTCTTTTTCTTCAAAATTGTGCTGCCTGCATGGAAAAAAAAATAAACAAGATGTGACTATATGGTCTACCCTCCACCTTATATTAGCAGAAAGAATGAATACCTGTATTGTTAAGATGATCATCCTTCCCAAGCTGCTCTTCCTATTTCAAAGCATCCTCAAAAACATTAACAAATATTTTTTTAAGAAATTAGACTCAACCATAACTTAATTTATTTGGAATTCAAAAGTCCACGCATCCAAAGGGCAACTCTACAATAACATTCATCATTTTGACGTGAATAATCTTGGTCATATGTGTGTTCACCTATTGGCTTGCATAAACAACATGTTGATGGCCAAAGATATATATTTAATTCAGTATATGCGATCCCATAATTGTCAAGGTCAAAAACTTTGTTATGATGCAGAACTAGAATGACAGTGTATTCTGTACATAGAGGAGCACATAAATAAAGCTGCAAGGCATATAATTTCAACTATGCACCTGGAAGAAAATACCATGTTGCATATTTTCACGTCCTGGGGACCTGGGTTCGCCTCCCGGGTCCTCCCTGCGTGGAGTTTGCATGTTCTCCCCGTGTCTGCGTGGGTTTCCTCCGGGCGCTCCGGTTTCCTCCCACAGTCCAAAGACATGCAGGTTAGGTGGATTGGCGATTCTAAATTGGCCCTAGTGTGTGCTTGGTGTGTGGGTGTGTTTGTGTGTGTCCTGCGGTGGGTTGGCACCCTGCCCGGGATTGGTTCCTGCCTTGTGCCCTGTGTTGGCTGGGATTGGCTCCAGCAGACCCCCGTGACCCTGTGTTCGGATTCAGCGGGTTGGATAATGGATGGATGGATGGATGGATATTTTCACGTAAAGAAACAATCAAGGGCAATATATTCAAAAGTTAAGTTTCAGCACAAGAAAAATGCCATCTCCTAAACACATGTTGTAACAAATTGTGGAGGAAACAGAATTCTATTAATTTGACAGAAAATACTGCTAATGCTCTTAAATTTCTGCCAATGCTTGTGCCAAGTTAGAATGCTGCTGTGACATATGTGATTATGCTGAAAATATCTCATATATTCTAGTTTATTACCATAAAAACAGTGTATTAACATAAAAAATACAAGTGAAAAGAGATTCAATGCACAATATTTTCTAAGAGATGTTGCAAACCCACTAATATTTAAAAAGAAAAGGTTAACAACTCTTGTCATTAATTATTCTGAATATAGCTATGGTGTGTTTAAAAAGACTGATGGTTCAGCAATACATTATTCATCCTGTATACATCCTGAATTATGATCCTCAAGAATATAAAACACCATGATTCAACCCCATGAAGATGAACTTCCTTATACATTTAGACTTAAATTTGAAATATACAAATGTTGAATCTAAAAATATTTAATTTTTTGGCAAAGCAGAAAGGTTGATCAATAATGAACAAACACTTAGGACCTAACTAAGAAAGTATTCTAAAGAAATTTCAATATTTAGGTCAGGTTAAGTCATGATGATTCTCCACCTTTTTAGTTGTAATTTTATAACTATTCCTTGAACAGTTAAGAGTCTTTTAATTACTGCAACTACTTGGTATACAAAGAGAGGAAAAAACAAACAACAAGCAAAAGCCTTGTTGCATTGACTAAAAGATGCACTGTATTATTATGGGGTGTAATCAAATATGTTTTCAAACTAATTTAACGTTTATTTTACAATTAATGCCTTATTCATTGACACTGTATATTCCTAATAAGCTTCTTTTTTTTTTAGAGACATTTGCATGGATAGTAGCTTTATAGGTAACACTTAACTCATAATAAACCAAACTCTAGTGCTGCCACTATGTTAGATTTTCCTTTCTCCACCTTACCATCACCAAGATCAATCCCTCACAAAGGCTGTACAGTATATGAAAGCTTCTCTCTGATTAAACTTTAGAATTTTAAAAATGTATGTCACTTATATTGCCTGTGTTTTTTTTTTTAATTTAAGCCCCTTCTCAGTCTTTTAGTATAGATTCAGTGTTTAACTGAACACTTTCCTTCAATATTAAAGCAGTTCTTCTTGGTTCACAACAGACATTTCAAAACTTTAATACTCATAAAAGGTTGCCTTTGTTCAACATGTAGCAGTAACAACAATAGACATTGAATTTTCTTTCTGCAGAAAGCCTCTGAAGCCTTTACCCATTGACATGTGGGAAAACAGATGAATGGGAGTCTATCAGTCAACCTACATATTATTGGAGGGAATAATATTGCTTCCATCAATCTTCAAGATTGTACTGCAGTGGCAAGAGTGTGAGTAACATACTTTTTTCCTGTCCCCTGCATGAATTACTTCAGGTATACTTATAAATATATGAAAAGTAGAATAATATACATTGTAAATGTGGTATGACACTGAAGCCACAGGAAAGGATACAGGCACAATATGAATATAATGATGACTTAATTTTAAATTTCATAAAAATACATACATTTAAGATAATATTATTATTATTAACAACAACAACAACTAACCTACTGATGTATGCTTGCTTGAAGTCTGGTCTCATGCTTATAGCTTGCCTATACAATTGGTCAGCTTCTTCCAAACGAGATTCATTTGCTCGAATTAAGTTTGCAAGGTTAATATACACATTAAGATGGTTTGGTGCAACACGAGTGGCATACTTTTTCCCAGGAATAACCTGTATTAGAAGGAGGAGGTGGAAAAAAAAAAGCACACCCTGTTAGTTAAAATAGCAGACCATACAGATGCATAGTTTGTTTTTTTTTTTCCCTCAAGCAACAGCCTGGGGGGAAAAATAGTGCCAACAGCCTGAAAGAGACTGTTAATGTACATATGTTTTTGATTAACTGAAAGCAATGTTTTTAACAGACCATATAAATAATATATGTTTTAAAACTACCAAACAATAATGCTAGAAATCATTTTTTTCTCTAATACTTTGTTATCTATCTATCTATCTATCTATCTATCTATCTATCTATCTATCTATTATTAACACTGCTGTACGTTTGGGAAAGAACTGTATAAAAATGTCAAGCTTTTGTAAAGTGTAAAGTGGTGATTTGTATATGTATACGCTGAGGTGAGCACCTACATTGAGACTGATAAAGTGAAAATCTTATCACCATTGGATAACTGAGTTCTATACTTTTCCTATATATATATATATATATATATATATATATATATATATATATATGCAGTTGGAGATCCACAAAGGGAGATATATATATATTAAACTGCAAGTACAATACTTGTTTTGAAAGATTCTATGATGCTATGAGATATGACATCTAACCTTTGTACAATGGTACAAACAGATTGGGGCTCAGAAGAAAATTGATTACAAGGTTATGCATCATAATAGTGTCTTGGTTGTATACTGTAAAATACAGTTTTTAGGACAAAAATCCCTAATGAGCCAAATAATTTTTTGTATTTTATTTAGTTGATATTGGTGTAAACAATGGTTTTTATAAATACATTCTTTTAAAAATTTGGAGAGTTGTACACACTACTTTTCATCCATTTACAACTCCTTTTTTTACATAAGCAGAGTAATAGCCATTTATTTTTGGGTGTGTGATTTAGGCTAAACAATGCCAAAAAATGGCATAAAGTGGTTAATAAATATACAGTGCCCTCCATTTTCTTGGGAAAAAGAAAATGTTTTCCTTGATACTCCTCTTCTGCTCCACAGTTTAAAATTACAAATTAAAAAATTTCAGATGTGATTAAACTGCATATTGCAGACTTTAAGGGTATTTGCATATACTGTATTTCATGTCTCACCATGTAGAAATTACAACATTTTCTGCATTGTCCCTCCATTTCAGGGAACCATAATTTTTGGGACATAGCAATGGTAGGTCTATTAAAGCAGTCATATTTAGTACTTTGTTTCATATTCCTTGTATGCAATAAGTACTTGAAGTCCGTGAATCATAGACATCACCATGTGCCAAGTATCCTCTCTGGTAATGCTCTGCAAGACATCTGCAATGAGCTCAGCTCTGTACAAAGTAACATGTAATGAGTTACATGGTGGGGTGCACTGTAGTTAGGGTTAGGGCTTTAATGTGCTTATTTGAAAAACAAAGTCTGGTTTTATTTTCATTCAATTAAATTTAATTTCATTTATTCTTGTCAAATGCACTTTACATACTATATACAGTATGCCCAACCTGGTATACGGGATTCTTAGTTTAAGACTCCATTCTCCTCTCTGTCAGCTGGACACTGGACTGATCACAGAGAAAGTGATCAATGATAAAACATGCTATCATGCACCCATATCGTTACAGTTCAATTATCTATGTTTATATGAAAGATTTAGCCCCTTAAACAGTCTGAATTCTCTCAGTCAGGAACTCCATACAGTTTTACCATTCAGCTACTTATAGGTTAGTAAAGTTGTTCTCATGGTTTTTTCAAAAATATTTTCAAATTGACATAGATGTAAGGAGTACATCAGGTGAGATGACTTGTTTGTTTGAGTACTGAGAAAAGCGCTATATAAATGTAATGAATTATTATTATTATTTAAGTATTTTTAAAACATTTGTTTTTATTCATGGTGGAATGGTGACTCTGAGGCTAGGGATCTGCGAAGGTTGCTGGTTCAAATCCTATAAATGCCAGAAGTGATTCCACTTTGTTGGGCCCTTGAGCATGGACCTTAACCTGCAATTGCTCTGTCTTGGGTATGACATTGACCTGCATCCAGCCCTGCAAGCAGGTCCTCCAACTTGCAGGGAAAACTTGGGGGTTGGTGGCAGGATTGCCACTCTAGCCACTATAAAACCTCACACTGTTCTACTCCATTCGAGCTAGTGTGGGGAGCGAATGTGCGAGTGACACGGGTCACGATAGCTCGCCGATTGGAGAAGATCATTTGAAACAGGAAAATGCCTTGCAGTCCACGCTTTCACCTACTCCACGTGAGCCGGGAACATCGGCTGTAATAGAGCCCGCTGCTTCACCTACGGTGCTCACAAGCAGAAATGATCTGTCCGAACTGAAGGTGATGATGATCGCTGAGCTCAAGCAAGAGATAAAGAATGATATAAAGAAATGCGAGAAAGCAAGCAAAAAGGCAAGTGAGAAGCTGTGACAGGAGCTGCAAGAGCTGCGGCAAAATAACAAAGACATGGAGAAACGCGTATATATCCGCTTTGAGGCGGCCTTTAATGGTATGCTGGATAAAATTGAGGAGCACATTCAGGAAAGCATGTCTAAACTGAGCACACTTGCCAATCAGCTGGAGGATGTTAAGCAGGCATTCACAACTCGAATTGAAATAGCCGAAAATCTAGCATCCACCGCTGATGGAAAAGCAACAGCTGCCAGTTCTGAATGCAAAAAACTCAGAGACAGACTTGCTGCTCTGGAAGATGGAAGCAGAAGGAATAATATTAGAATCGAAGGTCTACCTGAGAATCGTGAAAGTCCAAGCCCAGTGAAATTTGCAGCAGAACTATTCTCTAAAATAATTGGAGAGGACTTTAAAATCAAATACCGAGATAGCAGCAGCTTATCGCATACGCGGATCAAATACCTTTAGACCTAGGTCTTTGATTATCCACTTCGAGATATTATTATGTAAGCTAGATGTGATGGCACTCCTCAGATGCAAGCAAGAGATTATACCTGTATTTGAAAATAACCACATTCGTATTTTCCCTGATTTCTCTCCCGCAACAGCTGCTAAACGCGCAGCCTTCTACAACATTAAACAGTGGCTACAACAAGCTGATATCAAATACAGCCTCTTGTACCCTGCCAAACTGAAAGTGGATGTGCAAGGACAATACTACGTCTATTCCAGCAAGAAGGAAGCAGAAAAGGAATTAAGAAAGCTGATCCCGACACTTTTCTGAAACACAATAGTGAGTTGCATCCTGTCATGGCATGGCAAGGAGATATCACCTGCTGTCTGATCCACTTGTAATGATATGGGTATTATAATTATGCATCCTTTTCATTACTCAGACGCATTCTGTTTATGTTTTAATTACAGTTATAGACGTGTATGTGGAAGAAATTAACTTTTTTTTTTTTTTCTTACTACCCTAAAGGAGACTGTTTAACATCATACCCTTGGTTATTTGTTATTATTGCATTAAGACTTACTATGCTTATCCGGGACCACTTTCTAACAACATCCCCTGGGTTTATTATCTTATTACTTTAAGATTGCTGAAGATTATATTAAATATTTTATGCTTATAGTTTGTTAATGATTATGTTTTAGGCATATAGTATTTAGACTATATTGGCAATAGCTATCTCTACTTTTCAATCCTAAAACAACGCTGCGTGGGGGCTTGTTTTTGCTATGGACGTGCTCTGTCTCTAGTTATGACAGAGGAATGAGACTTTGTGAAGTGGGGTCCAGCCTCACGTGGGGAGGCAAAATGGGGGGGGTGGGGGGATAAGGGGGGGAGAGAAAGAGAGCAGGCTATATCTAATCTATCCTTTTAATTCTTATAATTATAACTACCAACATAACAATAGGCTGCATGGCAATAACTTCATGGGGAAATAGGAAATTAAGGTTAAAGCTGTCTTACTTCCAGTTAAGACTATAAAATGATATCAAAAACTCAGAATCAATATCTCAATGATGGGACAGTTAACTTTGTGAGCTGGAATGTTAAAGGCCTGAATCATGGATTAAAGAGAAAGAAAGTACTCTCTCACCTAACAGGTTTAAACGCTAAAATAGTATTTTTACAGGAGACCCACTTACTAAGCAAGGATCAGTTCAGTCTGCAAAAGGCCTGGGCTGGCCAAATGTTCCATTCTAGCTATACAAAGAAAACTAGAGGTGTGGGAATTCTCATACATACAACAGTCTCATTTGTAGCATCAAATGTAGTATCTGATCCGGAAGGGAGATATGTGATGGTCATTGGCAACTTATTTAACTGTAAAATGATTTTGATAAATGTTTATGCACTGAATGTTGATGATAAGGAATTCAAACAAAACATATTTGCATCCATTCCCAATATGAACACTCATATAATGGGCGGGGACTTTAATTGTGTTTTAAATCCACTCTTAGATAGGACTCCTGTCACAAGGGGGATGACATCTAACACTGCAAAGATAATTACACAGTTTGTAACTGACCACAACTTATCAGACCCCTGGAGGTTTCTGAACCAAAACTCAAGAACATATTCTTTCTACTCACCAGTACATCATTGCTACTCAAGAATAGATTATTTCTTTATAGATAATAATTTCTTGCCTACGATTAAATCTTGCAAGTATGATGCTCCCCTCCTTTAACCGTCACCTTATCGTGGTGGAGGGGTTTGCGTGTCTCAATGATCCTAGGAGCTCTGTTGTCCGGGGCTTTATGCCCCTGGTAGGGCCACCCAAGGCAATCTGGTCCTAGGTGAGGGATGAGACAAAGAGCGGTTAAACAAACCTCCTATGAAGAAAAACAATTTTGGACAGCGTTTTCCCTTGCCCGGACGCGGGTCACCGGGGCCCCACTCTGGAGCCAGGCCTGGAGGTGGGGCTCGATGGCGAGCGCCTGGTGGCCGGGCCTGCACCCATGGGGCTCGGCCGGGCACAGCCCGAAGAGGCAACGTGGGTCCCCCTTCCCATGGGCTCACCACCTATGGGAGGGGCCAAGGAGGTCGGGTGCAGTGTGAGTTGGGTGGTGGCCGAAGGCGGGGGACCTTGGCGGTCCGATCCTCGGCTACAGAAACTGGCTCTTGGGACGTGGAATGTCACCTCTCTGAAGGGGAAGGAGCCTGAGCTAGTGCGCGAAGTTGAGAGGTTCCGGCTAGATATAGTCGGACTCACCTCGACGCACAGCTTGGACTCTGGAACCAATCTCCTTGAGAGGGGCTGGACTCTCTACCACTCTGGAGTTGCCCCCGGTGAGAGGCGCCGAGCAGGTGTGGGTATACTTATTGCCCCCCAACTTGGAGCCTGTACATTGGAGTTTACCCCGGTGGACGAGAGGGTAGCCTCCCTCCGCCTTCGGGTGGGGGGACGGGTCCTAACTGTTGTTTGTGCGTATGCACCGAACAGCAGTTCGGAGTACCCACCCTTTTTGGAGTCCCTGGAGGGGGTGCTAGAGGGCATACCTTCTGGGGACTCCCTCGTTCTGCTGGGAGACTTCAATGCTCACGTGGGCAATGACAGTGAGACCTGGAAGGGCGTGATTGGGAGGAATGGCCCCCCTGATCTGAACCCGAGCGGTGTTTTGTTATTGGACTTCTGTGCTCGTCACGGATTGTCCATAACGAACACCATGTTCAAGCATAGGGGTGTTCATATGTGCACTTGGCACAAGGACACCCTAGGCCTCAGTTCGATGATCGACTTTGTGGTCGTGTCGTCGGACTTGCGGCCACATGTCTTGGACACTCGGGTGAAGAGAGGGGCGGAGCTGTCAACTGATCACCACCTGGTGGTGAGTTGGCTTCGATGGTGGGGGAGGATGCCGGTCAGGCGTGGTAGGCCCAAACGTGTTGTGAGGGTCTGCTGGGAACGTCTGGCAGAGCCCCCTGTCAGAAGTAGCTTCAACTCCCACCTCCGGCAGAACTTCGACCACATCCCGAGGGAGTTGGGGGACATTGAGTCCGAATGGGCCATGTTCCGTGCCTCTATTGTTGAGGCAGCTGACCGGAGCTGTGGCCGTAAGGTGGTCGGTGCCTGTCGTGGCGGCAATCCCCGAACCCGCTGGTGGACACCGGCGGTGAAGGATGCCGTCAAGCTGAAGAAGGAGTCCTACAGGACCCCGGAGGCAGCTGATAGGTACTGGCAGGCCAAGCGGAATGCGGCTTTGGTAGTTGCTGAGGCAAAAACTCGGGCGTGGGAGGAGTTTGGGGAGGCCATGGAGAATGACTTTCGGACGGCTTCGAGGAGATTCTGGTCCACCATCCGGCGTCTCAGGAAGGGGAAGCAGTGCAGTGTCAACACTGTATATGGTGGGGATGGTGCACTGCTGACCTCGACTCGGGACGTTGTGGGTCGGTGGGGGGAATACTTCGAAGACCTCCTCAATCCCATTAACATGCCTTCCAATGAGGAAGCAGAGCCTGGGGACTCAGAGGTGGGCTCCCCCATCTCTGGGACTGAGGTCACCGAGGTGGTCAAAAAACTCCTTGGTGGCAGGGCCCCGGGGGTGGATGAGATACGCCCGGAGTTCCTCAAGGCTCTGGATGTTGTAGGACTGTCTTGGCTGACACGCCTCTGCAACATCGCATGGACATCAGGGACAGTGCCTCTGGATTGGCAGACCGGGGTGGTGGTCCCCCTCTTTAAGAAGGGGGATCGGAGGGTGTGTTCCAACTACAGAGGGATCACACTCCTCAGCCTCCCTGGAAAAGTCTATTCAGGGGTCCTGGAGAGGAGGGTCCGTCGGATAGTCGAGCCTCGGATTCAGGAGGAACAGTGTGGTTTTCGTCCTGGTCGCGGAACAGTGGACCAGCTCTATACCCTTAGCAGGGTCCTGGAGGGTGCATGGGAGTTTGCCCAACCAGTCTACATGTGTTTTGTGGACTTAGAAAAGGCATTCGACCGTGTCCCTCGGGGAATCCTGTGGGGGGTACTCCGAGAGTATGGGGTACCGGCCCCCCTGATAAGGGCTGTTCAGTCCCTGTACGATCGGTGCCAGAGCTTGGTCCGCATTGCCGGCAGTAAGTCGGACCCGTTTCCAGTGACAGTTGGACTCCGCCAGGGCTGCCCTTTGTCACCGATTCTGTTCATAACTTTTATGGACAGAATTTCTAGGCGCAGCCAGGGTGTTGAGGGGGTCCGGTTTGGTGGGCTCAGGATTGGGTCACTGCTTTTTGCAGATGATGTTGTCCTGTTTGCTTCATCAGGCCGTGATCTTCAGCTCTCTCTGGATCGGTTCGCAGCCGAGTGTGAAGCGGCTGGGATGAGAATCAGCACCTCCAAATCCGAGACCATGGTCCTCAGCCGGAAAAGGGTGGAGTGCCCTCTCAGGGTTGGTAGCGAGATCCTGCCCCAAGTGGAGGAGTTCAAGTATCTCGGGGTCTTGTTCACGAGTGAGGGAAGAATGGAGCGTGAGATCGACAGGCGGATCGGTGCGGCATCCGCAGTAATGCGGGCATTGCATCGGTCTGTCGTGGTGAAAAAGGATTTACCAATTTTCTCAATTTACCAGTCGATCTATGTTCCTACCCTCACCTATGGTCATGAGCTATGGGTAGTGACCGAAAGAACGAGATCGCGAATACAAGCGGCTGAAATGAGTTTCCTCCGCAGGGTGTCTGGGCTTTCCCTTAAAGATAGGGTGAGAAGCTCAGTCATCCGGGAGGGGCTCAGAGTAGAGCCGCTGCTCCTCCGCATCGAGAGGAGTCAGATGAGGTGGCTCGGGCATCTGATCAGGATGCCTCCTGGACGCCTCCCTGGTGAGGTGTTCCGGGCACGTCCAACCGGGAGGAGGCCCCGGGGAAGACCCAGGACACGCTGGAGGGACTATGTCTCTCGACTGGCCTGGGAACGCCTTGGGATTCTCCCGGAAGAGCTAGAAGAAGTGGCCGGGGAGAGGGAAGTCTGGGCATCTCTGCTCAAGCTGCTGCCCCCGCGACCCGACCTCGGATAAGCGGGAGACAATGGATGGATGGATGGATGAGTATGATGCTATTGTTATTTCCGACCATGCCCCTCTGATCTTGGAGCTAAAGTCACTATGCCCCACACACTCACCTCATAGATGGTGTCTTAACCCACTTCTATTAGCAGACGAGAACTGTACAGAATTTATATCCAAACAAATCAGTTTCTTCCTAGAGACAAATACATCATCAGAGGTTTCTGCAGGAATACTCTGGGAAACTCTAAAGGCCTTCTTAAGAGGACAGATTATTTCATACCTTTCCCACAGGAATAAATCAGAAACCAAGAAAGTATCAGAACTAAAAAAGGTAATGGTCTACCAAGCCTCTAATGCAACTCCTGCTTGTTTCGGGGGCTTGACCCCGTAAGTTTCCGCTTCAGCATATAGAAGGCATGCTTGATTGGATGTAAACTGGATGACTGGCTTGCCTATTCAAGAATTTACATTTTTTTTTTTTAGCTTTGAATAATGCCTTAGCAGTATGTTATCATCTTGTTGTAGGATGAAGCATGGTTCAACAAGTTTGAAGGAATTAACTGGAACTTGAGATCAGATCAGATGTTTCTATACACGTCAGAATTCATTGCAACACTGGCGTTAGCAGTTTTATCAAAGAAAAAGATAAGCCATAACACCACCACCACCATGTATAACAGAGATGGTATGCTTTCGATCTTGGGCAGTTCCTTTTTGTCTTCACACTATTCTCTTGCCATCACTCTGGCACAGGTTAATCTAAGACCTTTTTCCAGAATTCTGAAATCAAGCCATCCTTTGCATGTGGTCGATTAGTGGTTTGCATCTTGTAGTGTGGCTACTATATTTCTGTTCATGAAGTCTTCTGTGGATTGTAGTTTCTGACAAATACACATTTCCTTCCAGAAGATTTTTTCTGATCTACCAGACAGGCATGTTCTTTACCATAGTGAGGATTCTTCGGTCTTCAGAAGTGGAGGTCTTCCTCGGCCTAGCAGTTCCTTTGCGATTATTGAACTCACCAGTGTGTTTTTTCTTCTTAATGGTATTCCAGACAATTGATTTAGGTCATCCTAAGGCTTCATGGTTGTATCAAATGGTTTTATTCTTGTTTTCAGCCTCATAATGGCTTCTTTGACCTTCATTGCCATAGCTCTTGTCCTCGTGTTGAACAATGTCAACTAAAGACTTCAAAGGCAGTGTGTAGATGAAGCAAGCTTAGGCATCTTATGCCTGCACTACTGAAGAAATGAAACACACCAGAGTAGACACAAACACAACTGTCTCAAACATTATGGTGCCCTGAAATGGGGGAAGCAATGTATAAAAAGTGTTGTCATTTCCACATGCCATGACAGAAATGTATGCAAATACCCTTAAATGAAAGTCTGCAAAAAAATAAATACTAGAACTGAAAATCATTCAGGCTGCAAAATTTCTGTTAGCCTAAGTCCTGAGCATTACTCGGGCAATCTTGAGTAAGCGTTATTTCAGAGCATCACATTGGCAAAGGCGTTGTTGAGTCTTCTCCGTTCACCTGGAAGTGTGATCAGTAATCCCCTCCACAGTAATGCCATCTCGTAAGAAATATTTTTCAGCAGCCCATGTGTTGCATGGTCTTGCTAGTGATACAAGCAGTGGTGTTGAGAAGCTTCTCATCAGCAGTGATGAGGAAGCGAATCTGTTCTCATGTGGTGAAACTGAAACAGACAGTGAGCCCGAAAGCGATTAGGATGAATCAAAAAGTGACTCTCACGTCTGGCTGTCTGTTGACCCTGCTTCAAATAAACCAGCACCACCATGTTTTGATTTTTGTGGGTCAGCCACAAATAAAAGTGGATGTTGACAGCCAAGATCCACTTACTTAACATGAAGTTATTCCTGGATGATGATGTGATCGACAGAATTGTTGTCGAGACGAATCATTATGCTGAACAGTGTAAGGCAAATAACTGTACACCTAAGCAGTTTTCCATTCAAAAAGATGGGAACCAGTAACTGTGGATTAAATCTGAGCATTTTTAGGCTTACTGATATTGTAAGGACTTGTAGTAAAACCTGAGCAGCAATGGTACTGGTCCAAGAACAAGAATCAAACTCATACCCGAGTGTGCTGTTCAAAAACTGATAAATCTGGAAAAAAAATCTGAAAAGAAACATGCTATGACTGATGCTGGATTGTGTCTTTCATTATACCATACAAAGGACTCATTTTGAGATCATATACTGTTTTTGCATCATAAGTAGTATTATTATTACTGTTATTATTATTATTCATCATTACTATTATTTTTGTATTATTAAACTTTTGAGATTTAATATAAAAATGTAATTATTTGTGCCAAAAAAAAATGCAACACTTTTTATATGTTTTTTTGGAATAAAATGCAATGCTAAGGCGGTTAATAGTCAGAAACTTCCAAAAGTACATATTAAACAGCTGTTTGGGGATGTTCGTATAGAATAATTAAGTTAAAGATTAAAAACGTATTACGTTTGAAAGGTTACTTATTTAATTGTTACTACTATTATTTTTATTATTAGTGTAGCACGTACTACTGTTTTTAAAAGAAGTGCTGAAAATTGTCTTTACCAACTGGGGTGCAAAGTTCCTTGAGTTTTAACATTTTCATGAAAATAGACTTCAGCTGGTCTTTTGTGATAATATATTGACACAGGAAAATGTCTTTCCATACGAGTTGCAATTTGGCAATAACCGCGGAGGTATTGATGGAAGTGCTTCTTTGTTTCGTGCTTTACCAGTAGTATCATGAATTGATGAATTATGCAGTTTATAGGAGTATACGCAGTGGAATATTGTTCCACAAAAAAGGATCCTGTACAAACAGCTCTTCAATCACTTTTCCAATCAATACTATGTCTACTCTCCAGCATGCACAAAGAGATTTTCCACATTCATGCCAAAATTAAACTGCTAACTCAGGTATTATGGGATACGGAAATGTGTTATCTTTTTCATAGCTGCTATTTTTCCCCCAGCAAAAGTATTATCAGTACTAACCTGTTCAAGCAGCTGTGAAAAAGAACTGAAATGGAAAGCAGAGGGTGCTTGTCAAGTGGAAAATGGACTTGTGCATCCTTAAAGAACAGTAAAACTATAGTAGAATGGAGGTGTAGTATTTCCTCCCTAGTATTTTGATCATGGTATTTTCTTATCCACATCTTTTAATCTCTCAGATATGTCTTTGTGATTTTAATAAATTGTTTTATTATTGATAGTTTCCAGACAAATACAGCACTTGACAGTTTCTGTTCACATGACTATTTTCTCGCCTTTCAAGAATCATTCACCCTTACAAGGAACCATCATGTTCGAATTCACTTGACATGGAAAATTACCAGATCATTCTGAAATATGTGAACAAGTAAATCCTACTAAGGTCCTGTGTGTGGGGAAAAAAAAGCTTTTAAGTGCTTTTCTTTCTATTTGGCAAAACACTAAAATTCATGGTTAACTGCAAATCATATACACTTAGTAATTTCATGTGTTAAAGGGGATCAATATCTTGCTCTGAACACACCATTTTGGAACCAAAAAATGCATTTTCACTTTCCAGCAAACAGCTTTATTAATACATTGAATGCAAAGTTGTAGCCGACTTTATTAAACAGCATGTGTCACAGAGCCTGTTATTAAGAGTCCAAGTACATACTTAAACATTTACTATACATTTTAATTAAATGTTGGTGGTATATAACAGAAAAAAATAAATAACCTTGATGGTGCAGAGATCTAGGTAATAATGACTTTAAATAATAATGTATTATTTAAAATTAACTGTAGTCCATTCAGTGTAAGGTGTAGCAAAAAACAGCGCAACACAAAGGTTTCTCTATCTGATGGGGATCCCGGACATGCAATTATAGCATATTATTTACATAACTCTGGAAATATTTTTATGATAAGAATAAATCATTGCTAAAAAACAAAACTGAATTAAATGCTGAATACCTGGGGCATGAGTGATTTTGCGACCATATATGCATCTTCAGCTTCTTTGGTATGATTTAAATTTTTGTATGTTCTTCCCACATTCATATGAGCACCAATATCATCTAAAAACAAAAATCAACAATTATTTTTGCTCATACTTGATAAAGAAACTCACAACAGGTATTCAAACAGATTTAAAGATTATATTTTTTAACCCTTCACTATTTCTCATCTCAGTAAGTTCTCGTGTGGTGATAAAATGACTATTTGTATGCACTATTATTTGCAATAATTTTAAACTGTGCATGTTTTTTAATGTAATTTAATACCATATTACTTAATAGTATGACGCAGTCCAGGGCTATTGGAAAATAAACCTGATCCACATCTCCAGTGCTCATTAGTCACCAGTCACACATTCATCCACTGCAGGATTTGCACGTGCATCACATTTCACTTCAGTTATTGAATGTTCATTGCAAGAAGAACATCTAATCGTTGTCATACATGCGCAAGTACCCACGCAGTGTACCAAATGCACCATATGGAACTTGGCAACTGTGCATCCACTCATTAAACCGGCTTGGGGGCACACTACAGGGAAACCATAGCGACACTGTACATTGTAGTGAATCGAGCGGAGGATAGATGGCAGATGCTGCCGGTAGGTCCAAGAAAAAGGACGTTGGACAAAAATAACAGATTGGTGTACAAAATACACCAGCATGAGTAGTTAAGGGTTAATCTTCAAAGACATGCCCTTTGCTATTGTATTATTAGTTCTTCTTGAGCAAGGCAGGGAAAAGATTTGGAAAGGGAAGTCCATTTCAGCTACAGAAAAAGTGCTGCATTTATTAAGTTAGGGAATAAAAAAAATATTTTTCAGCTGTGAGAAGAATTTTCTCATCTAACAAAGGCATTAATTCAGAAATTCATCCATCTGACTTGTTCGTTCAACTAGGGAGATAAATAACACAGTCACATCAAACTTGCCTTTTTAATGCTACTTTTATTTTGTCAATTATATTAAAAGATGCTTAGGCATAAAGAAAGTTATTTTAAATTACTATAACCACAATTAACAGGAGTTAAGCATAGTATTAGATTTCTTTCAGTCAGCTCACTTTTATAAGTGAGCTCACTTTTCAGTTGAAGAATGTATTGCTCCAAGAATAGTATTACTGTGACATCCGCTTGCAAAGTTACCTTAATTTATGCTGTTGACAAGAAGTTCTAAAATAAAATAAAAAATGTGAATACTAAAACTGTTTTATCAATACATAATTATTAACATCAGACTGACGTTGCTGAGGAGGCAAAATGGGAATTTTTAACCAATACGAGTCACAAAAAAACTTGACAAAATTATTATTTGTGATACTTTCCAGGCTACTAACCCATATAGAATTTGGTAATCAAGTGTTGCAGTGTTCAAATCTGCAAAATCGTCAAAATAGCACATACAAAATAAACAGAAAGCCAAAGTGATTGTAGATCAATGACCTCACAAGCTAAGTATAGTAATTTCTCCAGCAACAACAGCAAGGTCACATATCCTGCATTTGTCACAAATGTGCATTAAAAATGAGGCAAATATTCGTCATCAAGAAAAATAACAAAAAAAAGACTGTTTATATGCAGATCTTTGGCTCTTGTAAACAGAAATCTTTTGAAAAGTTACAAGCTGGAAAAGCAATGGGAAGTGCTTTTCAATACACAATGTCATACATCAATAGCCGTTACAAGGGAGTTAATTACCTATTTGTAAAACTAAGAAATATGTACAGAACCAAAATTAGAAAATGGTTGTCTCTGTCCAAATATTTATGGGCCTAACTGTATATAACTGCTCTCCTATCACATATGATTGCTGTAGTCCCAACAATAAGCAGCCAGCAATAATATTATTAGAATTTATTATCTTTAAACAATATCGCCATTCTGTTCTGAAATGTGGACTTAAAATGACAAAAAGGCCATATGTTTTTGGTCTATCCTCAACCTGTGCAATTCTGCTATTAACAATTTACTGCAGGCAAAAGGCATACTGGTACCAGACAGGCTTCCATTCCCAGCCAGCCAAGACAATACCTATGCAGAATCTATACTTTTCTTTGGCGTGCATGATTAAATTTCTTGAAGTGCTCAGTTTTTTCACCCGAACATACTAATAGTGCATATGAAAAGTGACCATGTATCGCTGGCATAGAATACTGTCTCTGCAAATTTAAACTGGATAAAATGGTTAAGAAAATGAATGGAAAAAAAGGAAAAATGTGGAAGAATAATTTTAGGGTAACATAGTATTCATCTTTAAGAAATTGCATAAATGGTTAATAAATGTCAGAAACAAGATAAAGATCAAGTGAAAAACAAAATATACACTGAAATATAAGAATTGGTTTAGGAAAAACCAGCAAGCCCGCGATTCTCAAAAGAATCGCAAATCCAAGAATGGCAATCACTTTCTGTTCCTTCCGCTACTTGGAGGGATGAAATATCATGGAGGGTGGGTGCGTCCTGGGAAAGGTCGTTTAATTAAATAAACATATTTGTACTAAAGCGGTTTCTTTTTGGAGCTGTGACTCATCTGCGCCTTCGTTTATTATTTTTATCCATGCAGTCTCTTTTTTGTTTCTACGGCTGTGTCGTCAGCGAGAAGTCGTTTGATGACAGCGGTGGATTTGCGTGCTGAAGTGATCATGGCGGCGGATCCGGTGCAGTGGTGTGGGCGGTCACGTTCGGGCGGCTGTACAACCTGGTGTGCACGCTTTACCTCAGGTTTAGTTCACAGGTCGTAGCCATGGTAAAGTTTTCATTTAATTAAATAAACATATTTGTACTAAAGCGGTTTCTTTGTGTGGGCACCTTCGTTCATTGTTTTTATCCATACGGGCTCGTTTACAGGTCGTAGCCATACGGGCTCGTGTTTGTATTACTAATCGTTGAGCTCCTTCCATTTGGAGCCTTGACTCCTTTGCCTCTGATGTGTCAGAAGCGCGTTGTGGGCGCGTTCGTTCATTGTGTTTATCCATACGGGCTCGTTTTATATTTCCGTTAGTTGAGCTCTTTCATTGTGGAGCCGTGACGTCTTTGCTTCTGGTGTGTCTGAAGCGCGTCGTAGGAGCCTCCGTGTATTGTTTTTATCCATGCAGTCTCGTGTTTTTTGTTCTGTGGCTGTGTCATTAGGTAGAAGTCTTCTACTGTTAGGAAGCATACTCCAACTTGCACACACTGACTGCTGGCACAGTGGATTAGAGCAGGTGTAGTTTACAGGTCGTGGTGTTTGGGCGCCACACACTGACTCTGGAAACTACGGGCTCGGTTTTGTATTACAAATCACTGAGCTCTTTCCATTTGGAGCCGTGACTCCTTTGCCTCTGCTGACACCGACTGCTGGCACAGTGGATTAGAGCAAGTTTAGTTTACAGGTTGTGTTGTTTGGGCACCACCTACTGACTCTGGGAAGCCGCTGGGTTTGACTCTGGGGCGCTGCGGCGCAGTGTGCATGCGCTTCAGTGCGTCCGCCGTCTGTGCATAAATTAAACTGTGGTTTAGTAATATAGATACTGAGATGATCAAGTAAATAAAGAATGTACCAGAAGAAATGCTGATGTAATATACAAAATGTACTGAAGGATGACTAAGAAATCAGCCGATGTCCTATAAACTAGAATGGACATTTGTTATATGCAGAGAAATTTCAGGGGTGGTGACTCATCTCAAAAGGTATAAGAAGAACCAGAATATAATATACTTTAATTTTATATAAATCATTTGGGTGTAAACCAACGTACCAACCAGAATAAAATGTACTGTATGCATTAATTGACACTGTATGTAAATTCAACAATTTATAAAATGAACCTCTATTCTTTGTTTCTCTGACCATGCTGTAACGGACTGCTTTTGAAGAATGCTCCATCCAAGGCATTTTGCTGAGAAGTAATTAAAAGATACAATTAACAGTTTTTCTCCTGCCTGATTACTGAATTGTGCTGTTAGAGGATGTTTCTTTCGACCACAAAAATAAACAATGTCAACAAGACCAGCTAGGCTACTTACTTTTATAAAGACAAGAACTAGCAAAAACAAATCCATACTAAATAATAAAAAAAAAAAATTAAAAAAGGATTACTAGGATGAAACCGCCTATCAATCAATTACCAAAGTGACTAAAAAGGAAACACTGCTTCCTAATTGTCCTTAGACATAAGGTTGTCAAGACCCTACAGCTCTACATTAAGTTTACCAACAAATACTCTGTTAATTGATCTATTACAAAACTGACAAACCAGTTTATGGTATAATTCCCTAAACTAAATAACTGCAAAACCAATTATTTTGCCTAGGTTGGGAAGCATGCACTGGTACAGCGTGCTGCCGCACCCACCACATGATGAAACAGACTGGGATCCTACGTTGGCAAACCCCCAGGTTGTCATGAGGTTCAGTTCCACCCTCCGGAAATGACCCTCTATCTGCCACAGTCAGGAGTTATGTCGGCGTCCCCTTGGCCTGGTTCAGCCACTTGGGTCCTCAACAATGAGGATCCTGTGAGACAGATCATCCTTGGGGAATCGCACTACTTTGCCACAGTGCCTTAACGGACGTTCCCTCACAATGCAGTTAATGTGCCTCATTCAGGACTCCATGAGCAACTGTTCATTCGACAAAGTCAAACCAGTGGTATCCAAGGATTCTCCAAAGAGACACAGTACCAAAAGGAGTCCAGTCTTCGTCTCAGGTCAGTGGATAGCATCCATGTCTCACAACCATATATCAAGACAGGAAGTCTCTATGGACCTTCATCCTTTTGAAAAGATATTGGAAGTGCCACACACCCCTTTCCAGTGACCTCATGACCCCCCATGCTTTCCCAATCCATCTACTGACTTCATAGGAAGAGTCACCAGAGACATGAATGTTACTGCTGAGGTAAGTAAACCTCTCAACAATGTCGACACTCTCTCCGCAGACAGACACACTGCTGATGGCTGTGCTTAAGAGGGCATAAAAGGCCTAGATCTTGGATTTTATCCAGGACACTAGCAAGCCCAGACACTCAGATCCCTCGCTCAATCTCTCGAGAACCCCAATCAGATCCTCCATTGACACCGCGAAGATCATAGCATCGTTGGCAAAGTCAAGATCAGTGAATCTTTCTTTGCCAACAGATGCCCCACAGCCACTGGACTCTACGACCTTGCCCAACACCCACTCCATGCAAGAACTGAACAGAGTAGAAGGTCCATGCAAGAACTGAACAGAGTAGAAGCAAGAACACACCCCTGACGAACCCCAGAATCAAATGGGAAAAATGCAGAGGTTCTGCCTCCACTCTGCACAGCACTCACAGTACCAGAGCACAGACTAGCCATGATATCCAGCAACCTTGAGGGGATTCCGCGAAGTCTCAGCATGTCCCACAGGGCAGTTCGATTAACTGAGATGAACGCTTTACGAAAATTATTTTTTATTGAATGACAGGATTTTAACCATTTCTTGATTATCTGAAGTTGGGCTAAACCAAAAAAAACTGAACAATTTACAATGTTGTATTTTATTAAATGTGCAGTTTAACAGTACATGTGTGAACAATTAATGGTTCACTTGAGATGCACATACAGTATGACTTATAAAACACTACTATCAAGAAGTACCAAAATGCCACAATTATGCTACTGTATAAAATGATTCAATTGTACCTATTTTAGCAAGGTTTTACAATAATTAAATGCTTCATTGTGTTTAAGTCGGAAAATAAGAACAATACCATTTGATATTCAATGTTAGTATCTGCATTATGTCTAGATTTTAAGAAAACAGATACAATACACATTGACAGTTATTTTAATCATTTACAGTTAGATGTTACCTGGTTGAACTCTTGTAGCTTGAAGAAAGAACTTTAGAGCTGTTTTGTAATTGTTCTGACTTTCCAATGCATGACCCACATTGTTCCAAAGCTTGGCATTATTTTTATTAACCTATGAAATGAATAGAGTGTTTGTGTAAAAAGAAAATTCACTTTATTTCACAGCTTCCCTTAATTATTTACCAAGTTTAAAGATTGTGAGGAGCAATAAACAATATAATATTTTTAGGACATACACTTTAGAATACGCACATCATTCCAGATTCCTTTAAATATATAACTTAATAATAAAGTCTAACAGAGTATAAAGAACATAAAATACAAAAGTAAATGTAAAAGTTTATTGTAATGTAGGCTATCTCTGAAATTATGGTTTACAAGCAATGCTCATGTAAACACTGATCATTCAAACATTATCCTATGAAATTACCTTATACATACTATTTTCATTAATCTACTTTAGAAATAACTCTTTGTTCCCTTTTTTGCACCTTGAGCACACTGGAATATGAATTTTATTGTACTTAACGTGTACGGTATAGCACAAAAATCTTCAACTTAATCAAACCTTGGATGACCAATTGCTATCTTTTTTGCATGCATACTATTTACACATTTCATAATGAGATTCTTACAAATTCTGCGGTGGGTTTGCACCCTGCCCGGGATTGGTTCTTGTCTTGTGCCCTGTGTTGGTTGGGATTGGCTCCAGCAGACCCCCATGACCCTGTGTTCGGATTCGGCGGGTTGAAAAATGGATGGATGGATGGATTCTTACAAATTTAAATAAGTTTTCACAGTCTCCAAAGTACTTAAACACTACTTGGTAGCACACTGCATGTGTCTATGGTTGTTTGTATGAGCAAAACCTTTCGAACGTTTTACCACAATTTTCCCTTAACAAGTTTCCATGTGTTCTCCCGTATTCTTGTTGAAGAGTTAATTTTAAAGTAACAGCTGTAATTCAAAACACTCTACATAATTTTAACCACATCCAGTAAGTCACCACATTATCTTTGTTTAAACTGAAAAGGTTCAACTATTGTAATCTTTCCTCACAACCCTGCAGTAAGACTAATCTATTTTCGCTGGACTTCTTCTACCACTGCTACCTATTTCTCCTAACAAGGAGACTAAAATCATCAATTATATGTTCAAATCTAACATTTTTACTTCCTACCTTAAATTTGTATTCATAAAATTTTAACTGCCACAAGTATGTTCATCCAATTTTGAATTCTGTCCAAGTCCAACTGTAATGATTTGGCCAGTTCCAGTTATCTGTGACTTCAAATAGTTTACCATTATTTGCAAACATAACCAGTTTATTATTTATATTCCACCACAAATTCCTGAGAATCCCCTTTAAAAGTATATTAGTGAAACATAGTCTAAACCCCTATTAGCTATTCATTAATATTCCTTGTTCTTTCCATGGGATGGTAATCCATTTTTGCATAATAGTTTCCATTAATTTTATCCATGATTCAATGGGTAATGCTGTTTTTTTTTTTTTCTTTTTTATTAAATAAGCATCAAGAGTTTATATAATGCACCCTGTGTTGGCTGGGACCGGCTCCAGCAGACCCCCGTGACCCTGTGCTCAGATTCAGCGGGTTGGAAAATGGATGGATGGATGGAGTTTATATAATGTACACTCAATTACTACCTTAGGCACTTGAAGATAAATGTCATCACATCCTGACAATTTGCTTGATTTCAGAAAAAGCATTTAAAGATTTAATTAACATTAATTAAAATTATTGACAAAAACCATTATGCTTCTATGCCATAATGGTGTATACTGTATATTCATATAAAAGTGACTTGTAAAAATATTTGGATGTTCAAAACAGGGTATTAATTTACTACCAAATAAATGAGAATTTCAATATAACATGCAGTGTTGATGCTATCACTGATGGAATTTAAATAACAGCGTGTAAAGCTTTAACATTTAGGAATGCTTCTAAAATTTATTATGTTCTTACATTAAGGTTGTCATTGATGGAATTGTGTATTTCAATAATCTGCTGTTGAATACATTTGTCAAATACATTTTAAGGCATTACCACTGAATGCTGACTTATTAATTCTCATCATAGCGGTGCACATACTGTAGTTTCAGAGGCTTCTCTAGGTCTGGAAACAATTGCACATTGTCGTTATTGTCATGCTTGTCCTAGGCATCTCACATTAAGGTATGATCGACAGATGCTGAGGACTATAAAGTACAACTTGAAAACCTTGTGGAAGATTACAGACATCCCATACTGAAAAAGTGACCTGCACAGCCTCGGACTACTGTGGAGATCTCCGGAGTTGTCTAATAGAGCTGACCATGGCAGGAAGCGGTGTGCACAGAGAGGAAAGCAGGGGAAGAGGGCTGGCATTCATGCGAGGCTAAAAGCAAATCCAAATAGACCGACCATCCCATCGCTTCTACTTGCTAACATTTGTTCCTTGGAAAATCAGCTGGATTATATATGGCTGCAACTACATATGCAGCACGAAGTGAGAGACTGCTGTGTTGTTGTTTCGACTGACATGTGGCTCCATAAAAACATCTCCAACAAACAACAATCCAGTTGTACAGGATAAGATCTTTTTGTTCTAACAGGAATGCAGAGAGCTCCGGTAAGACCCAAGGTGGAGTACTATGTGTATATATCAACAATGCATGGTGCAGTAACAGTGAAATTGTTGCAACTCACTGTTCACATCTGGTGGAATATTTGATTGTGAAATGCTGGCCCTTTGACCAGCCACAGAAATTCACTGCCACTCTGGTGGTAGCTGTGTACATTCCTCCCCATGTTAACACCCAGTAGGCCCTAAGCAGTTTAACAGTGCCATCAATGAGCTGGCGACTGACCATCCAGATATTTTTTTGTGGTTACTGGAGATTTCAGTCCTGTAAATTTAAAAACTGTTATGCCTAAATTCCACCAGCACATACTCTTTCCAACTAGAGGAACTAACACGCTGGACTTAGTGTACACAAATGTCAAAGAGGCTTACAAAATAGCCCCTCGTCCTTATATTGGAGACTCGGACTACATTTCTGTTATGCTTTTCCAGCATACAAACCAGTATTGAAATGCAACAAGATTGTACAGAGGCATATCAGAGTAAGTACTTCACGCCTTCTTTACATGCAGTGACTGGAACATGTTCAGAGAGACTGCCACATATGACGATTTTCCCATTGATATAAATGAGTACACCGATTCTCTTCTTGGTTATATAGAATGTCACAGTCATCAAAACCTTCACAATTCTGGCCAATCAGAAGCCATAGATGACCTCAGTGGTCCGGAAAGGGTTTAGAATCAGGGATGCTGCCCTCAGATCAGGGGACAAAGTAGTCTTCAGGCTCACAAGAACTGACTTCTCCAGAGACATCAAGAAGGCTAAGCTGAACTACGCAGGAATAATTGAGGAAACATTTTATGACTCAAGAGACACATTTGCCAGAATGGGCTAAAAAAATTATACCACAGGTTGAGGTCATTGATGCCTTCCTCCCTGACAGGCTGAATGAGTTCTGTGGCAGGTCTGAGGCACTAAATTGTACATCAGGGAAGAAAACCCCCACCAGTGGTGAGCAGGGGGCCTCATGTATAACGCCGTGCGTAGAACTCACACTATAACATGGCGTAAGCACAAAAGCGGGAATGTGCGTACGCACAGAAAAATCCAGATGCAGGAATCTGTGTGTACACAAACTTTCACGTTCTTCCACTACATAAATCCCGATCAGCATGAAAAGTAACGCACGTGCACGCGCCTTCTGTCCCGCCCCAACTCCTCCCAGAATTATGCCTCTTTGAATATGCAAATCGATATAAATAGCCTTCTGTGAAAAGACAATGGGAAAAGCACGGGGGAAAATATAAGAATTTCAGCGAATACCAAGTGGAGGCAAAGGAAAAACGTACTATTTGTTGGTTTAAACAGTGGTATAATCAACAAAAGAAAGTTGATCGAGTGACATAGTGTCAGAGAAACTCGAAAGCTCAAGTTCACAAAGTCGCACAGTGCCCGAAATAAAAAAGAAATCTCATATCAAAGTCGGCATGAAAAGGCGACTCACAGCGGACCGTCTGAGTGTCATATGAAAGCTTATTAGGGTACAGAGGAAAAAAATAGGCACACAGTGGGGAAAAAAGCATGAAATGTCAACTTTAATCTCGAAATTTCCACTTTAATCACGTAGTTTATTTTGTCATTAAAGTAAAACATCATAAACTTCATCTTAAAATCATTTATTTTACTAGTTTCTCAAGTAGCACGTTAAATGCTTTGTTCTGTGTTTGATCTTCTATGTGCTCTATGTGTATGAATCACTACGTGCTTCCGTTCTTTCTCTTTCTCCGACAGGACACAGAATCCATTACATTCGTGATATTACAGCTCTCTGAATAATTAAAATACCGAGATGTATACGTGATATCTTTTTCATGATGACAGGAATGAAAGCATGTTATTAAACATGGGAACACGGTGGCGCAGTGATTGTTCATATCTCACGCAAGAGGCTTGCTGCGCCATGCGCGACCTTCGATGGAATAATTTATTACAGAAGTACTGTCTCTTTCAAACGTACTAACCTCCAATTCCTGTCCTTACTTTTCTTTCTCCAAATACCCAATCGCCACACAATCAGCTCTGTAATAGACGTTAAGCCATCTGTAAGCTTAGAACGCCGATTCTTCAAAACTTTTAAGGAACATTGAAATATCTTCATAGTACATGTTTAATTATTCTATCCGTCTATCCTTCCAGTGTTGCGTCAGCACCAGCAATAATACATCACAAGGCAGGAGCTATCCGTGAACTTGCTAGCGCTGCGGCACTGTGTCCTCACATGTTTAATTATTAACAATACAGATTATTTAAATGAAGTTAAAGTTTTATCTGTATACTATAAGCAACATATTTTGCTGCATTTCATCTTAAAAATGATATCGTCATCATATATAAATACGCGCTTTATAAAGTGGCGCAGGTTGTGCAATATTATAACTGTAGTGCAAGTTTACAGTGGGGTAATTGTACTTATAAGTACAAACAGTTCTACAAGGAGCACTTGATGGACTGACTGAGTGCGTTTATAGTTCTTGGGATGAAACTGTTTCTGAAACGCGAGGTCCGTACAGGAAAGGCTTTGACGCGTTGTGGCTGAGGTAGTGTATGCTTGAAACTGTATACCGATAATTCTCTTTCTGATCAGCTGCTGCTGTGATTCCCCACTCAGATACAGTGATATAAATACTCTGAGTGGTGCAGTGAGAGTAATATGGAAAAAGATGATCCGCTGTGGCAACCCTTAACGGGAGCAGCTGAAAGAAGAAGAAGATGCAGTGAGCGTAACAATGCTAAAGCAGTTATGGTATTTGGAATACTATGGCTATTCCCTGGACCGTTATATTGCTACAGGTTAATTACAATCAGATGCATTACACTAATAAACAATATGCAGTTAATTTCAGTGTATTTATAAAACCGCGTCAGGAATGTGGGTCTAAGAAAGAAAGGGTGACCACACAGGAACAGTAGCACTTCTTTGGCACTGGGTGCCGCCAGTCTGCAAAATCGAGCGGAGAAATTGCGTACGTCAGGGTATGAGGTACCGTGGAAATGTGTGTGGCTTTACGGCAAGTTTAGGTTTTATACATCGCTATTTGAGCGTGGAAACGTTCGTATGCAACGTTTCTGTGCATACGCACTGTTTATACATGAGGCCCCAGGTGCTTAGATTGTGTACAGCTGACATGAGGAGGACATTGAGCAGCTTCAATCCACATAAAGCTGCAGGACCTGATAATATACCTGATTGGGTGTTAAAAGACTGTGCTGCCAATTTAGCAGGTGTTTTTTACATACATCTTTAAAATCTCCCTTCATCAGTCTGCCATCATTGTTCCTGAGCCCAAGAAAAAAAAACTGTAACCTGCCTCAATGACTTCTGCCCTGTAGCACTGACCTCTGTCATAATGAAATGTTTCAAATGACTAGTAATGGGTTGCATTAAAGCTAGCCTCCTACCTTCACTGGACCATTTATGCTTCGTGTATCTTGCCAATCGGTCCACAGATGACACAATCACACTCCTATACAGTGGTGTGAAAAACTATTTGCCCCCTTCCTGATTTCTTATTCTTTTGCATGTTTGTCACACAAAATGTTTCTGATCATCAAATACATTTAACCATTAGTCAAATATAACATAAGTAAACACAAAATGCAGTTTTTAAATGATGGTTTTTATTATTTAGGGAGAAAAAAAATCCAAACCTACATGGCCCTGTGTGAAAAAGTAATTGCCCCCTTGTTAAAAAATAACCTAACTGTGGTGTATCACACCTGAGTTCAATTTCCGTAGCCACCCCCAGGCCTGATTATTGCCACACCTGTTTCAATCAAGAAATCACTTAAATAGGAGCTGCCTGACACAGAGAAGTAGACCAAAAGCACCTCAAAAGCTACACATCATGCCAAGATCCAAAGAAATTCAGGAACAAATGAGAACAGAAGTAATTGAGATCTATCAGTCTGGTAAAGGTTATAAAGCCATTTCTAAAGCTTTGGGACTCCAGCGAACCACAGTGAGAGCCATTATCCACAAATGGCAAAAACATGGAACAGTGGTGAACCTTCCCAGGAGTGGCCGGCCGACCAAAATTACCCCAAGAGCGCAGAGATGACTCATCCGAGAGGTCACAAAAGAACCCAGGACAACGTCTAAAGAACTGCAGGCCTCACTTGCCTCAATTAAGGTCAGTGTTCACGACTCCACCATAAGAAAGAGACTGGGCAAAAACGGCCTGCATGGCAGATGTCCAAGACGCAAACCACTGTTAAGCAAAAAGAACATTAGGGCTCGTCTCAATTTTGCTAAGAAACATCTCAATGATTGCCAAGACGTTTGGGAAAATACCTTGTGGACTGATGAGACAAAAGTTGAACTTTTTGGAAGGCAAATGTCCCGTTACATCTGGCGTAAAAGGAACACAGCATTTCAGAAAAAGAACATCATACCAACAGTAAAATATGGTGGTGGTAGTGTGATGGTCTGGGGTTGTTTTGCTGCTTCAGGACCTGGAAGGCTTGCTGTGATAGATGGAACCATGAATTCTACTGTCTACCAAAAAATCCTGAAGGAGAATGTCTGGCCATCTGTTCGTCAACTCAAGCTGAAGCGATCTTGGGTGCTGCAACAGGACAATGACCCAAAACACACCAGCAAATCCACCTCTGAATGGCTGAAGAAAAACAAAATGAAGACTTTGGAGTGGCCTAGTCAAAGTCCTGACCTGAATCCAATTGAGATGCTATGGCATGACCTTAAAAAGGCGGGTTCATGCTAGAAAACTCTCAAATAAAGCTGAATTACAACAATTTTGCAAAGATGAGTGGGCCAAAATTCCTCCAGAGCGCTGTAAAAGACTCATTGCAAGTTATCGCAAACGCTTGATTGCAGTTATTGCTGCTAAGGGTGGCCCAACCAGTTATTAGGTTCAGGGGGGCAATTACTTTTTCACACAGGGCCATGTAGGTTTGGATTTTTTTTTCTCCCTAAATAATAAAAACCACCATTTACGAACTGCATTTTGTGTTTACTTGTGTTATATTTGACTAATGGTTAAATGTGTTTGATGATCAGAAACATTTTGTGTGACAAACATGCAAAAGAATAAGAAATCAGGAAGGGGGCAAATAGGTATACAGTGGTGTGAAAAACTATCTATTTTACCTGGAGAAAAATAAGGGCTATACCAGGATTTTGCTTATTGACTTCAGTTAAGCTTTTAATACTATCATCCCACAGCAGCTAATAGTGAAACTTTCTATGCTCGGATAGAATACCTCCATTTTGCAACTGGATCTTGGACCGTGTCAGAAATACAACAGATAGTATGTGTTGGCACCAACATATCACACACCATCAAAATGAACACGGGGCTCCTCAGGGCTGCATGCTCAGTCCATTGTTCTTTACTCTGCTAACACAGCACTGTACTGCCAAATCCATCACAAATCAACTCATTACGTTTTCTGATGATACAACAGTATTAGGAATCATCAGTAATGAAAATGAAACAGAGAAGAGGTAGAATAGTTAGTGAGCTGGTGTGAGGACAACAATCTGTCACTTTATGTCAACAAGACAAAACAGTTGATTGTGGACTTCAGAACAAAGGCTGAACATCCCAGACTGCATATTAGTGGCTATGCCGTAGATAGGGTTAGCAGAACAAAATTTTTGGTTGTGTACATCACGAAGGATCTCTCCTGGACTCTCAAAACCATACACCAGACCAAGAAAGCTCAGCAGAGGTTACGCTTAATTAAGAGGCTGAAATAAATGAGAATCCCTCCTCCAATCCTCACCATCTTCTACTGTGGCACTATTGAGAGCTGCATCACATCGTGGTTTGGAAACTACAATGCTTCAGACAGGAAGACTCTGCAATATGTGGCAAGGATGGCTGAGAGGGTTATCAGGGTCTCTCCCCCATCCACTGACAACTTTTTTTAAAGGACAGATGCAAGATGAAAGCCCACTTCATTGAGAGGAACTCCTCACATCCGTCTCATGAACTGTTTAATCTCTTGCCATCTGGTAGGAAACATCGCTCCATAAAATCAAGAACAGCCAGAATGTAGCTTCTTTCCACAGGCAAATATACTGCTAAACAATTTGTAACATGCACATAACAAGCCAGTTTTTCGACATTTTTTTAGCCACAGTACTGAGACTGACTATTTTATGTAAGTTGGTTTACTTTTTTGTTTTTTTTTCCCTTTTCACACATTTTCTGGTCTTGAGTAACACAATTTGGTCACACTGTAATTTACATTTGGCTGAAATGACAAACTTGAACTTGATGTATGCATGTATTTGTTGTACCTTTAATGCAGACATAAACAATGTATATTCAGACTCCCAGTCCCAATTTCTGTGCATGGTTTTGACAGCGTGCGTAGCAATCAGAGCTGCTATACCAATCCACATTATTTTTTTCAAGTTACTAAAACAAAACAGAAAAGAGAAAATAAAATTTACAATACTAAGTATACATTTTTAATGACAGTTTAATAAATTAAAATAATGCCTTTAAAAAAAAAAAAAAAAAAAAAGAATTAATTTCTTGAAACTTGATTCTCAAAAATGTATACACTGTCTTAATTACATTGCGTATTTGTAAATGAAAATTAGCAAAAGTTCTTACCAGGTGTATGCAAGCTTTTTCCAACCATGTGCTACTAATATACAATAACCCATACTGGGAACATACAGGACTCTCTCTGCCACCACAAACCCAACTGGAAAGAACAAATTTGATGCAGGAATAAACGGCAACACTAATAAAGACAATGCCTAAAAGAAGAACATGGACATATAAGATACATTTTGATTGAATCATACAAACACTTTAAAAGACTAAATCAGATGTAATGCATTGTATGTATATTATCTTAAATGCTTCTATTTTTTGCAATTATTAATACTACAAAACTTAAGCTTAAGTATTTAAGAGCAAATAAATAAACAGAAAAATGCTTTAAAAAATAGTACCTGAAAAGCTTAAACTAGCTCAAACATATGACATAGAATTTTTCATTTTACTTTTATTAACCAATTTTATTACCTATAATCAAACTATTTCATAATACATTTTCCTCCAATTAGATTTTATTTGACCGGCTTTGTTTTTAGCCACTTCAGAGTTTACAAAGAATAGTAAATTTAAAGCACAGACATGTTAGACGTGTTCTCTGATAAGAACTTCACAAAAAATAATGTTGAGCTTTTTTCAGCTCTCTGCATTCTAATTCAGATATCTATAATTAATAATATAAAAAAATGAAGAAAATGTAATTACACATGCAACCTTCAACTCTAGGTTAGTTTAAAAAAAAAACAAAAAAAAAAACACACACACACACAAGCGTATATATAGATTTGTCTTACTTCAACAGCAAAGCAACCAAAATAGATGCATTTTGAAATAAAGTTAATACAGGTTTGTTTTTTCCCTAATTAAAAGAAGTGTGTTATATAGTAACTAGAATGGTGTCAAAACATTTATTAATTTTACTTCGATATTATCAACTCCTCTGCAGAATAAGCTCTGGGCAAGGAATACAAGTAGCCAGGTCTTCCTTACTCAATCTGAATGTGCCCATTAGTCATTTTGAAAACAAAGTTTATACAAAATATATGGTTTTCAATTTTCTGCATTTAGTATTAAACTAATGTCAAACAAATACAGCCTGGTTTAAATTGCTGCATAGATCTATAAGCAGTGTTTGATATTAACAGACTATGATTCTATTCTTAGGAAAAAAGAGTCAAACATTAAAATAATAAACTTAAGAAGAAAAATCACATTAATGCTATACATGGCCCATAAAATCTAAACTATTGTATTCATATAGTTTATAATAATGTTGCTGTTTCGTCTCATGGGTCAAAAGTGACCCTGCTGGTAATTGTTAGACCACAATAAGCTGACAGGTAAAAGTCAGTCTTAAATCAGCTTTTTTTTTTTTGGATGAATGCCTACATAAATGACTCTCTCTGTGCTGTCAGAACTACAACAATCTGAAAAGAATCATCTTTCACGCAAAGAATACACACATACATTCTCAAACCCATTGTAATTCAATTTAAGTTCACTAGGGGCCATAGCCTACTCTGGTAAAACAGGGTGGAAGGCATAAAATGACCTACAGAAGGCACCCTTCCAACACAGGGCAAACACTCATACTCAAACATTTATAAAGGAGCCAATTAAGATTTGTCAATCCACTTTCCTAGTACTACTATTGAGAATGAAGAAGGAAAATCCATACATATACAAAGAGAACAAGCAAAATCTACAATATAAAAAAAAGAAAAGAAAAAGATGATTGAGGCAGCAGTGCTACTGTACTGCACCACTGTGCAATGAAAAATAAAAATGCTTTTAATATAAAGCAAGTCTTTATACAGTAAAAAGATCCCATGCTTTCTAATACTCCTGTGTATGCATTTATCAGGATTCCTCAACTTCAGTCCTGGAGGGCCACAGTGGCTGCAGGTATATAATTCAAACCCATTCTTAATTAGTGACCTGTTTTTGCTGCTAATTAACTTATTTTGAATTAATTTTAATTGACTTTCTCTTGAAGACTCTGACCCCTTAATTGTTTCTTTTTCCTTCATTAGCAGATAAACAATAATGAGATACATGACTAGCAAACTGTGTCGATCATACAATATATAAAAATAAAGAAAGATGAAGGTCTCAGGCATGTTTATCTACTCAGGTCTCCAAAACATTTTAACAGTGCTCTTAGAAGAGGGAAATATCAATCATTTTGGAAATGTAGGCTATTGCACAATGAGAGCAGAAACAAGCCATGGAAGTAAAGAACGGATTTAATTAACAACATGAATCGGTGCCAAATTAAGCAACCGGATGGAGTGAAACTGGTTGGAGTTTGAGGCCCTGGCTTAGCTGGTTTTCTGTTGGTACACTCACTTCACATTTCATTTCTGTTTGGGTGTGATTTAAGGAAAGAAATGAAACAATTCTGAGGAACGATGAAGAAATTAATGGGATCAAATTTTAGTAAACAAGTCAATTAAAATTAATTCAAAATAAGTTAATTAGCACCAAAAATACATCACTAATTAAGAAAAGAGTTATAATGAAAACCTGCAGCCACTGTGGCCCTCCAGGCCCTGCATAGTGTGCCATTATAAAACGTAATATATTAACCGTAGGATGAGCTCATATAATCTATCATAGGTCAAAAGGTTTGACACTTTCATGACTTTCTGATCTGTACTATAAATATCTGCATCTTAAATAATTATGCTAAAATATTACAAGACATTTTTTTCTTTCACACCTTAATTTTTACAATTAATATTACTTAATGAGAAGTACTGTAAAGAAGTGGGTAATGTTGCTGCTGTCAGGCTCTAGGAAACTTGGCTTAAACAGCACCTTGGTTGCGGTCTATGTTTAGTCTACACTTTCATCTCATATACTATGTGTGTTATCCTAGGGGTGTTCTCCTATGGGAGCCTTTCACATAACATGTGCAAGATAAGATCAAATACACTGTGAGGTACTTGTGTACTAAATGGACGGCAGTGAAACCACACCCACGGAGCCCAACACTAACGTCTTCTTCGGTCGATGGCAGCACCAATGCAAAATGGTAAAACATTTTTTGAAAATGCCAATAGTTAATACTGTATTAAATCTGCATTATGTCATCGTTCTTTTTATCAATGACAAAAATCTATTATCGTGATGCAAAGACTTGCCCACTCCAACTACAAATACTAACCTCAAAGTTAGTGGGGGTGGAGATCTCACTGCCATCTGTTTAGTACACAAGTACCCACTTTGATTTAAATTAAAATAAGGGGTTCAGTAAAAGAACTGATAGAAAAAACCACTGGATACAATTACCTTGGCATTTTCCCAGAGAGACCTGTACTATAGTTACACTGCAGAACTACAATTTATCTTTTGGATGTGGCACTCTCGCTATTTAGTCTACTCATAATAAGATGCAACCAAAGTAAACATGCAATCCCACACCCAAAAAAAACTTGCTTGCACAAATGAATAAAAAAAAACACATGTCATTATATTAAACCCAATGGATCAATTAGACTTATTATAAAAGAAAATGACACTATGGAAGAAAAAAAGAATGTTTCTTTGTCCTTAATTTTTTATTTCCAAAAAACAAATACAACTGTCTGTAGCACTTTTTAGCCATTCAAGTGGATACCATTCAGATATAGTAGCTTCAACAACCTTTCCAATCCAATTATATTTTATCCACTGTCATTTGATTTCAACACAAGTTAGTAAAATCAAATCAGTTATATTGCATTATGCATTAAGTGTGACATGAAAAAATACTATCTTTGTGTCACAATGAGAAGTTGGTTTAAAAAGTTGGTTAACTTTACATACAAATGTGAGTTTTAATTCAGATTCAAGGATGATATTTCATTTATCAAAGCAGAGAATCTTAACTAAGCGTGATCCAAAAATTTCCCAATCTGAGAATGATAGATCAGGTGAATCTATCCGTTTACATCAAATTCTCTGAAAATGGTGGAGGACAATTTCATGTGAGCTGGCTTCAAATACAACATCCCGGCATACTGGACTTTCAGCAGCTCACTGCAGCCATTACTGCTTCCTGTTGTCTCAGATTACATCTGTGACATGGAGGTAGTGTAGTTAACATGGTCTTCCAGTTTGCCACCAGCTTCCCTAAATCAGGTGAACACTGCCTACAAACTCTCTGCTCTTCACATTCTCTTTCTCAAAAAGTCCAGAAGCAATAGACACAGAGCAAGGAGGAACATGCGAGTCCCTGCCACTAAATCTGCACTTTGCGGTAAGACTCCATGCCTGACTTCCATTAGTGAAACTCAATACTCAGATAAAGGTCAACAAAGGTGAAAAGGGAGAGGTTAGAACTAGCTTCATGACATTTTGAAAGGGAAAACCCACAACCAACAGGAATAAGCAAAAGGACCAATAACTTTCATGTTCCTCTTGCTAGGCAGAACCACATGACAGTCATCAATATCTACAAACCCTGGACACTCTTCTACCACGACCTTCAAGAAACTTTCCATAATATTTATGCGCACACTCACAAAGAAACAAATATACAGATTATAATAAATATACAATATATATTATATACCGTGTCCACACAGACATACGCACAAGGTATGGGAGTTATTAAAGAGTTGGCTATTGCTAAACTCTGGTAAGAAAGTAAAGAATACACACTGTAAAAGTATATTTTTAAGACACTTCAAATATACAGCATGTGTCAGCCAAATATATATAATAATGTTTCTGACTGTTACCATGAACATAAGAATTGTATGTGAATGAAAATACAGCCAGAACGTACTCCTTCCAACCTTTTTTCTAGTAGAAAGCTGAACGATCATAAAAGAATACTAACAACTTTAAAGACTAATGATTCAATTATTCTGACTTACATACACATTTTTAAAATTAGTTTAAAACCTTTAAGCAAGATTGGATGTAGTAACAGAAAACAAACAAAAACAATTAAAGGTCAAATCCTGTTACAGCGAATACTGAAGTAACGAAATTTTCACAATAACGAACAAACATTCAAACAACATCATGTTTAACGGATTTAACAGTATATCAAACATTTTTTTTTTGACCAAAAATGAGCACCGAAGATATTAATGCAATGCAAATAATACTTAATGCTGCAGCTACACTTTCACCGAGTCTCCAGAACACTGCAACAGTTTGTTGCAAAATTTCTGACGCTTGACAACAGTGTAGGCACGACATCATACACATAGCCGAATTCTGAGTCAGTGCTCCACCAGGCATTCACATGGGTAGTTGTGGCGTGTGTTAATCAGTTTTGTAGCGCTTCTCAGTTTACTTTGCAATGTAGAAAAAAAAAGAAAAAAAGACAAACTGCATCAGTTCATGCTGAAAAACATCTAACATCATTTTCATTCTGTATTCATAACTGTTTTTCTATTAAAAAAAAGTTACATCTAACATCTCATTTTCAAATAAAATATTCTTTGCAGCTTTTTTTTTTTATTACAAGCATTGTCAAGCTTGGGTCACAGAGTTGCACAAGAGACACAAAGGTGAGTCCAAGTTTCCAAGGAAAATACAGTTACTGTACCTTATTATTGGAACAGTTACTTCAGCACTCAAGCACACAAGACAACACAGTAATCGTCCTGCTTTAGCTCCCATCTACAGATTAGAAGAATCACTGCTGTGGCAGACCAGGAGAATGCGTGGAGGTGCAGGTCAAAGCCTGGTGTTAAATGTTCTAAATATTGTGACACAAGCATTATACATGGTAAGCCTGATCTTGCAGAGGACAACCAATTACTTTGCCCTTGGTTTACTCATTACCAGTAGCAGCAGTGCAGCTACAGAGCTATGCTTGCGCCATTGCCGTTAGAGATTGTGAATCGATATGTGACTTACGTTATAACTAAGTATTATTACGGTCCCATGAATCTGTTATAATGTGATTCCTCCTGTACCATGTTGCATGCAAATTCTGTATCAAACTCTTGCCAACATACTTTTTAATGAAAAATACATAAAATCTTACCATTATAACAGTTTTTGATGAATGGCCAAAATATTTAAGGCTGTTATAAACCATTATTCCTAAAACACCATAAAATGCAACAGTGGCTACATTTCTTATATCAAGGAAAGACTCCACTAGGGGAACAGTTCCCATTGTCCAGTCACAACAGAGGTCAGAAGGACTTAAAAGCAGCCATGCATTTACAGGAAGAAGGTAGTTGAAGGTTAGCTGTCTTGCAGGGGTCTGGCTAACAGCAGCAGGATTATCAAACCTGAAAAATGTAAAATACCAAATTTTAATTCAAACCCTCAGAGAGAAAAAAAAGTATTCCCCATATGCCTGATATTGCAGAATTACTTAAAAATACATGGAAATGCTAATAGTCTGACAGACAAACTAAAAAAATAACAAAAAATCCTCCCATTTTACATACCTTATGGACACCCCCACACAGTTTTCAAATGTAGTGTTTATGCAACTGTTTCTCAGAAATAATTTCAAGGGGTACATTTTTAATTTTGTACACTTTATTTTAAAATTGCAACCTCCAATACATAATGCACTTCAGCAAAATTAATCTCGTTTCCTTTCTAGAACAGTAAGTAAAAAAGATACTTCTCCATTCTACGTCCTGTGATCAAGAAAGAAAACAACTAAAACCACTGTGATAATAATAATCACTATTAGCATTCTAAAACATTTTAAAAATTTAATGTTAGCCTTTGATAGACTGTTAAAAACAAATATATTAACACTTTTAGCACATTATTGCCTCTTTGAGAAAGAGCTCTTCAGAGCAAACATACAAATTAGTTATTAATAAATTCAATGCAATTAAGTGTATGTAATTGATCCTAGCAGCACATTTTAAATGCTGCCGTGCACAAACAAATCAGGAACATCTCCAAGGCATTGTTGAGGTATGGACACTGACACTAGCACATGGGGATACATGGTTGGTAACAGACTTTTGTTTTGCTTGCAGCTCGAAGGAAGTAATGCACTGAGATCACTTCCGTTTTGATATCAGAGGTCCCACCTCTTCCATCCCCTGGGATATTTAAAGAAGAAGATTGCTGAAGCCAGCGTTCAGATCAAACCTGAGACCAAAGAGTGCTGAGCTCTGCTAAGATGAAGCAAATAATTTCCTAAGAAAAGAAAACGAATTACATTCTGGAACTTTATTTTTGTCTTGTTTTTATCCTTTTCCATTAAATGGGGTGCAAGGTGGCTCACAACCCTTTATTTGCAAAAAAATCTGAAAATGTATTAAAAATCAAAAACTGAACTCTTCCATCTATATAAGTATTCAGACCCTTTGCTGTTGAAACTTGTGACACAAATTATGGTCATGTGGATTATGTTTTGTTTATACTTGTGACATGTCTAGCATTTGATTGGAGCCCACGTGAGGCAAACTGAATTGATTGGGCACAGTTTAGAAAGACAACTGTGTACCATGTCTATGGTGAAATATGGTGGCTGTAGCATCATAATATGGGGGTGGTTCTCAGTGTGAGAGACAGGGACGGCTCCAGACTGCAAACAACCTCAGACTGAGGCAACTGTTCAGTTTTCAGCATGACAATGACGTGAACCATATAGCCCAAACAACACTGGAGTGGACTCGGGACAAGTCTCTTACATACACAGGTGTGAACTCTTCTAAGCTACTGTATGTCTAATCAATTCAATTTGCAAAGGGCCTGAATACATAAAGAGATTTCAGTTTTTGATTTTTAAGTAAATTTGTAAAACGTTCTGAAAACATGCTTTTGCTTTGTCACTATGAGTATAAATTGGTGAGCAAAAATGGCAAATTTATCCACTTAAAATTTAATCTACAATACAATAAAGTGAAAAGGTCTGAAGACTTTTTTGAATCAACTATGTACATGTCACTTCAACAGAATGAAGTCCATTATGAATTAAAAACATTATAATGTAAATGAATGGTGCCATACAAATGTGCTTTCTATGTAGCATTCTGTTTCCACTTTACTTCCACTACTGTTTACAATATGAAATTCATACTTACCTAGTAAAGACTGGCAACTGTGACTGAATAACTTGAACTCGAATGATTACTAATAATAAAGTGCTGAATGTGAGAAAAATTAGCTTCAGAAGCATCTGTAGTACAGGGTATGGAAGGCCATCTTTTCCTCTGATAAACTGTAACACTGCTCCCCATAGGACTTGCAAATTAAACTATAAAATGGAATAAAATCACAATTACATTTTTGAACTTGGGAATTAGGTTATGAATGAATAATATATGATGAAGAATCTAACAATAGCAAACTATTTCAAATCAGTAATCTTTAATAAGAAAAATAAACAACATTATGGAATGAAAAATCATATACTAAGCGGGGAAAAAAAACATTCACGGTTAATTCAATGTAATGTTGAATTAATGCATTAAGTTAATATCTGAAGAACTAATTTGTATTAATTAATATGTACATTTTACAGCTTTTTAACAAATAAAGTGAGGAACCAGTCACTAAAATTGCACAAGAAAAGCTCACTCCTATTGTGAAGATTCCTTGGAGGAAAAAGTGTTTATTTTACTCATTTTCTTAACATTTCTTTTAGTTATAATAGACAGTGCACTATAAAATGTCTAACAAAAGGAGCCCCCAACATTTAGACATTTCAAAACACTCCTGCTGGTGCCATTAGTTCACCAATAGCAAAGACTGCATTATATTTTAAATTTAATTAATATTTTTATTTAGATAGCTATGATAACCTGCTTTATATCCAAATTACAAGTTAATATCAAACAAACAGTTGATTTAACAATATTGTTGTTCATATTGAGCAGTGGAGAGGTGTACTGTCGCATTATTACCAGAAGTGTAATACCTTTTACCATCAATCACAATTTAATCGCAAACTTTCATAAAATAATGGCAACATTACAATACTGTCCTTTCACTAAAAGAGTATTGCTCAAATGGTTGTGTGCTTGAACATTCTTCCAAAATATAAAGAAATTGCTGAGCAACTACAAATGCGGAGGGTCTTATCAGAAATTATTTTAAACAATACACAGAACACATTAAAATAATTTTCACTTAAAACAGTATTTTATTTAAAAGAAAATTAACCACTCTATGTCAGTACTTCTAGAGAGATTGTTTCCTAAGCATTCCTTTACTTTAAATGTAAATGTATATACAGTAAAATTGTTATGATATTCAACAAATACTAGTAATTATAACTAAATAAATAATAAACCATTATATACAAAAAATGTATATTGAATAAGGTTAAATGAAATATGAAAAACACTGCATATTTTTAATCTATACTAATAAAAGGCAAAGCCCTCACTGACTGACTGACTGACTGACTCATCACTAATTCTCCAACTTCCCGTGTAGGTGGAAGGCTGAAATTTGGCAGGCTCATTCCTTACAGCTTACTTACAAAAGTTAGGCAGGTTTCATTTCGAAATTCAAAGCGTAACGGTCATAACTGGAACCTCTTTTTTGTCTATATACTGTAATGGACTGCAGCTCGCTGGCCGTGGGAGGTGGAGTTGCGTATCGCGTCATCATGCCTCCCATGTAATCACGTGAACTGACTGTGAACGCAGTACGTACCCAAAGAGCGCTGAAGAAAACATTCATTACACAATTGAGAAGGCAGCGAAACAATAAGAAGCGAAACACGGTGTAAACCGTAAGTTTAAATTAAGTTTATAGAAACGCTCCCGCTGCCGTTTGCAATACCATACTCGCGAGATACAAGTTTAATGAGAAGACACGAGGTATAAACGAGATTTGGATCACTTTGTAACGGAGTTAAAATTGCTGTAGCGAGAAACTTTGAAGTGCCGGGTCTTAGCTAAGATTAAATAAAGCCGTGGACATCGCAAAATCACACAAGAGAGCGGCTCACGTGAACTGACTGAACGCAGCAGGAGTGATCACATCGATACTGCGGAAACAAAGCACGTTGTAAACTGTAAGTTTAAATTAAGTTTATAGAAACGCTCCCGCTGCTGGTTGCAATACCATACTCGCGAGATACAAGTTTAATGAGAAGACACGACGTATAAACGAGACTTTGGATGACTTTGTAACGGAGTTAAAATTGCTGTAGCGAGAAACTTTTAAGTGCCGGGTCTTAGCTAACATTAAATAAAGCCGTGGACATCGCAACATCATACAAGAGAGCGGCTCACGTGAACTGACTGAACGCAGCACGTCGGAAACAAAGCACCGTGTAAACCAAAAGTTTAAATTAAGTTCATAGACCTACAAAAGGTTGCCATTGATTTGAGGCAAGATTGCTTTTCTCCTGTACAACTATACGTTGCATTCTCAAGAGTGTGCTTGCACGGCTTGGTCATATTACAACCGGAGTGCTGAACTGACAACGTGGTATACAAAGAGAACTATAACAATCGTAATATGTATATATATATATATATATATCTATACTAATAAAAGGCAAAGCCCTCACTGACTCACTCACTCACTGACTGACTGACTGACTGACTGACTCACTCACTCATCACTAATTGTCCAACTTCCCGTGTAGGTGGAAGGCTGAAATTTGGCAGGCTCATTCCTTACAGCTTACTTACAAAAGTTAGGCAGGTTTCATTTCGAAATTCTACGCGTAATGGTCATAACTGGAACCTCTTTTTTGTCCATATACTGTAATGGAGGAGGGGGAGTCACGTATCGCGTCATCACGCCTCCTACGTAATCACGTGAACTGAAAACAAGGAAGAGATTTACAGCACGACTCAAACGTGGGAACGAAGGTAAATGACGTTAATTGTTGAGTGTCTTTTAATACTGTGAAAGCATACATATTAACACGTGCAATAAACGTGTGCATTTACGGGGTGATTTCTCAGGCTTAAAAGCTCGCCTTTTATTAAAAAGGTAAATGCAAACTGTTTTTATTCTGAAGGGCACAAACCACGTTAGATTTCAGCCGTTAAACGCACAAAAATGTCGGTACACCAGATAAATAAGCGCAACATATTATCAGTTGTATTGTATGCTTACAATACATATAGAAATGTATTAATCGTTAACTAATAGTATGGGATGGTGTTTTTCGACTCGCGCCTTGATTTAAACGATTGCATGTCTTGGTGGGTTTGCGTAGCTTATTGTCAATATCTTTACACCTCTTTTTAAGACTTATTGACTGAAACGGGCTTTCACGAAAAAAGTTAGGGCTTTGCTACAGGATACACCCTCCACAAGTTAAGGAAGTAACAATAAAGGTATATATTTCTGTTTTTTTTAAACCTTTTAAGTTCGTATGCATAGCCCCATTTGGCTGTTTCAGTTTTTTTTTTCTTTCTTCAGTAATATTTAATCTCCTTAACCCTTTAACCGCCAACTCCCTAAATATTCCCCATGCCAGGAGGAATCTGAACAATTTTCGTTTTTTTACTTTACATTTATTCAAGCAGTATTTACCTGCTGAAATACCTGCTGAAATGTTTCAAATAAATGGTCAATCAAAGGACGTAGCTTGAACAAGCGGTCACGGTTTGGATCTTTCATATCTGGCTCAGATAACGGGCAGCAGTCCAGTTGAGATGCTGGGGATACACCCACTCATCGCCATCATCCGATGCGTCGTCATTCACAGTATCATGCAGCGCACGTTGCTGATCATCATTGTCGCTAAAATCTTCTTCAGAACTGCTACAATCATGATCAGAATTATTGTCCAAAATCGCCTGCAAAACCTCACTTGAAGTCAGTTTACGTTTCGCCATATTCACAGCTTTCACTTTCGAATCACATCACGTGAGCGGCCAATACAACCGCAGAGTTGTCGAAATACAACGTAGTAATAATACCCATGCCAAACTGTCAGTTATACTACGCGCCAGGCATTCACATAACCACAGGCAAATGTGCCGGATAATTCCGGCAGTAAGGCGTCAGCAATAAAGCTACGATGCCGGATATATCCGGCAGAGGGCGGTTAAGGGGTTAAAGAAAAACAACATATGCATTTTACTTTTTTTGTATCTCTTTAGTAATATTTTAGTGTAAAAGTATAACCAGTATTAACACATGTGCAATTAAACATGTGCATTTACGGGGTGATTTCTCAGGCTTAAAAGCTCGCCTTTTATTAAAAAGGTAAATGCAAACTGTTTTCATTCTGAAGGGCACAAACCACGTTGGATTTCAGCCGTTAAACGCGCAAAAACGTCGGTACACCAGATAAATAAGCACAACATATTATCAGTTGTATTGTATGCTTACAATACATATACAAATGTGTTAACCGTTAACTAATAGTATGGGATGGTGTTTTTCGACTCGCGCCTTGATTTAAATGATTCCATGTCTTGGTAGGTTTGCGTAGCTTATTGTCAATATCTTTACACCTGTTTTTAAGACTTATTGACTGAAACAGGCTTTCACGAAAAAAGTTAGGGCTTTGCTACAGGATACACCCTCCACAAGTTAAGGAAGTAAAAATAAAGGTATATTTTTCTGTTTTATTTAAACCTTTTAAGTTCATATGCATAGCCCCATTTGGCTGTTTTAGTTTTTTTTTTCTTTCTTCAGTAATATTTAATCTCCTTAAAGAAAAACAACATATGCATTTTACTTTTTTTGTATCTCTTTAGTAATATTTTAGTGTAAAAGGATAACCAGTATTTAAACCTTTTATGTTACTTTATAAAGTTATTTTACACAATGTTGAAAAATTAATAAGAAAGCTACATATTTTGGCAGCTGCTGCTTTAATTTTCAATGAAATGAAAAAAGCTCTCCAAGAGAAAACTTCAATGAAGAAGAAACAGTTTGCACTATCTAAAAAGGAGAAACCCTCATTTATAAAGGTTTGCTGCAGATGACTTAACAGAAAATAAATGAATAGTTCCTATGTGTATAATACATATTTATCTATTTGACTTATGCCTTTATTCCAGCAACTTGCAACATCTGAGGTACAATTTGTTACATTACTTTTGTTTTTTGCAGCACAGGCAGGTGAAGTGACTTCCTCAGGGTCACACAGTGGTGTCAGTACCAGGATTTGAACTGACAAGCTCCGGGTTTGCTGAAATATTACTGAAGAAAGAAAAAAAAAAAAAAACTGGCAAATGGGGCTATGCATACAAATGTCCATCCATCCATTATCCAACCCGCTTTATCCTAAATACAGGAGCCAATCCCTGCCAACACAGGGCACAAGGCAGGAAACAAACCCCGGGCAAGGTGCCAGCCCACCGCAGGGCCCACACACACCCACACACCACAGACAATTTAGAATCGCCAATGCACCTAACCTGCATGTCTTTGGACTGTGGGAGGAAACCGGAGTACCCGGAGGAAACCCAGACAGACACGGGGAGAACATTCAAACTCCACGCAGGGAAGTGAACGTGGGTCTCCTAACTGGCACCTTTCACTGCGCCACCATACCGCCCGCATACAAACTTAAAAGGTTTAAATAAAACAGAAATATATACCTTTATTTTTACTTCCTTAACTTGTGGAGGGTGTATCCTGTAGCAAAGCCCTAACTTTTTTCATGAAAGCCCCTTTCAGTCAATAAGCCTTAAAAACAGGTGTAAAGCTAAACTTGCAGCACCGATATTCAATTACACTTGCCTAACGCCTCTCCTAAGGGGAGATACTGTGGGATCTGAGCATCCGTCAAAGCACCAATCACATGCCCGATTAGAAAGCGGGAAGCTGTGATTTGTCGTCTCCCTCCCATGTAACAATCACAGCCCGTGTTACAACGCACTATGTGTGTATATGTATGTGTATATATATGTTGATATGTATGTATGTATGTGTGTGTGTATATATATATATATATATATATATATATATATATATATATATATATATGTGGATGTGTATATGTATATATATATATGTATATATGTAGATATGTGTATATGTAGATATGTATATATGTAGATATGTATATATATATATGTTTACATAACCTCTTTAACACACTACTTCTCCGCTGCGAAGCGCGGGTATTTTGCTAGTTTATTTTATAAACAGAAATTGGTCTTGTATTTTACATAATAACTTATGACATATCACACTCACATAGCTACTTATGCCGTGAGGTGTCTGTGTATGTTGCAATAAACCTACAAGTCAGATCAAAAGCAGTAATGGTATTTTTACATGCCCAAGGGTGTCTTCTTTTAAATAAATCATTCCATATTGTCTGCTCTCTTTCATTATTAATAATATATGTGGTCTGCACACATATATGCCAAGGCAAACAGTGCATCACAGCTGAGTGAATCTGTTTTTATGAAAGATCTCACCTACATTGAGCCACATACAGTGAAAGGCTCATTACCATTGGATAGCCAAGCTTCACACCTTTCCAATGATGTAAAAGTGTCTATAATTTATCATTTGTATTAAATGTCACAGTTGTACATAAAAGGCAGTAAATAAATTGCTTGTGTGATAGGCATAATAGTACATAAAGATGAGTGGAGTCAAATTCTGATCACAGTTTTGACTCTATTGAGAATGACACAGATGTTGAAGAACTTAATGCCATGTTTGATTTTTAAGTATTGCTTAGCATAACTCTGAAGCATTGCGGAGTGCAGTTTTACAGTTCCACCATCATATATTCAATTACCATACTTAGACGCCGTCTGCTGCACATTCTCCCGATGTTAGTTTTCTGAGCAGTACTCTTTCAGTTTTAACTTAATACTGTATCTGCAACATTTCTTAGCATACCATTGAGTACTGTTATGCTAAACCCATGCCTCTTCACCCGCCACTGAAGGGATCAATAATGCCATGCAATATTTTTATACACTGTTTCTAATCATGTTCGTTTCAACTCCTCCACCCAAACATGAGTGTGATTACAAGATGGAAACAAAATTGAAGAGTGGCCTTGGCTGAATGCAGCGTGATTAGAAATGGGATAAAAATAATCTTGCACACCGATGTCGGTCCCTTTGGTGACAGGGGATCAGATAACAGTCTCATGTGCTTGCAACACAGCAATTGCCACCTGCGACCGAAAGCGGCTGAAAAATACTGGTTTATATGTATGTGTGGTGTATGTTATTGACTCTGGGTCCTGTTCTGGCCTATTTCCTGCCCTGTGTCCAGGGATGTCAACAAAGGCATTATCCCCACCCCTGTAACCCTGCACTGGAAGAAGTTGGTATCAAAATGTATATATGTATTTAGTATATTCCAGATGTGAAATGAAAGGGAAAAAGTAACAAAATAAATAAATAAAAACACACTAAACTTCTGTGGGGCAGCTGAAAGAAAAGGCGGTAGAAGATGCATCACAATAATCATGAAAAATGTAAGGTTTCACTATGTCTAACGATAAACAAATTGTTTCAAGGACTAAAATGAAAAATAATTTTGAAAGTAATAGTTTGGATGAGTATGTAATTGTATGTCCAAACAATTTATTTACTTGTTGCTTCAGAATGATAGATAGATAGATAGATAGATAGATAGATAGATAGATAGATAGATAGATAGATAGATAGATAGATAGATAGATAGATAGATAGATAGATAGATAGATAGATAGATAGATATACAGTGGGGCAAAAAAGTATTTAGTCAGACACCAATTGTGCAAGTTCTTCCACTTAAAAAGATGATAGAGGCCTGTAATTTTCATCATAGGTATACCTCAACTATGAGAGACAAAATGAGAAAATAAAATCCAGAAAATCACATTGTCTGATTTTTGAAGAATTTATTTGCAAATTATGGTGGAAAAAAAAAGTATTTGGTCAATAACAAAAGTTCATCTCAATACGGTCAAACGTTTTCTGTAAGTCTTCATAAGGTTTTCACATACTGTTGCTGGTATTTTGGCCCATTCCTCCATGCAGATCTCCTCTAGAGCAGTGATGTTTTGGGGCTGTCGCTGGGCAACACGGACTTTCAACTCCCTCCAAAGATTTTCTATGGGGTTGAGATCTGGAGACTGGCTAGGCCACTCCAGGACCTTGAAATGCTTCTTACGAAGCCACTCCGTTACCCGGGCGGTGTGTTTGGGATCATTGTCATGCTGAAAGACCCAGCCACGTTTCATCATCAATGCCCTTGCTGATGGAAGGAGGTTTTCACTCAAAGTCTGATGATACATGGCCCCATTCATTCTTCCCTTTACACGGATCAGTTGTCCTGGTCCCTTTGCAGAAAAACAGCCCCAAAGCATGATGTTTCCACCCCCGTGCTTTACAGTAGGTATGGTGTTCTTTGGATGCAACTCAGCATTCTTTCTCCCCCAAACACGATGAGTAGAGTTTTTTTTCATCTGACCATATGACATTCTCCCAATCCTCTTCTGGATCATCCAAGTGCTCTCTAGCAAACTTCAGACGGGCCTGCACATGTACTGGCTTAAGCAGGGGGACACGTCTGGCACTGCAGGATTTGAGTCCCTGGCGGCGTAGTGTGTTATTGATGGTAGCCTTTGTTACTTTGGTCCCAGCTCTCTGCAGGTCATTCACTAGGTCCCCCCGTGTGGTTCTGGGATTTTTGCTCACCGTTCTTGTGATCATTTTGACCCCACGGGGTGAGATCTTGCGTGGAACCCCAGATCGAGGGAGATTATCAGTGGTCTTGTATGTCTTCCATTTTCTAATAATTGCACCCACAGTTGATTTCTTCACACCAATCTGCTTACCTATTGCAGATTCAGTCTTCCCAGCCTGGTGCAGGTCTACAATTTTGTTTCTGGTGTCCTTTGACAGCTCTTTGGTCTTGGCCATAGTGGAGTTTGGAGTGTGACTGTTTGAGGTTGTGGACAGGTGTCTTTTATATTGATAATGAGTTCAAACAGATGCTATTAATACAGGTAACGAGTGGAGGACAGAGGAGCCTCTTACAGAAGAAGTTAAAGGTCTGTGAGAGCCAGAAATCTTGCTTGTTTGTAGGTGACCAAATACTTATTTTCCACCATAATTTGCAAATAAATTCTTTAAAATCAGACAATGTGATGTGGCTGACAATGTGGCTGACTATATTATATATATATATCTATACTAATAAAAGGCAAAGCCTTCACTGACTGACTCATCACTAATTCTCCAACTTCCCGTGTAGGTAGAAGGCTGAAATTTGGCAGGCTCATTCCTTACAGCTTACTTACAAAAATTAGGCAGGTTTCATTTCGAAATTCTACGTGTAATGGTCATAACTGGAACCTGTTTTTTGTCCATATACTCTAATGGAGGAGGCGGAGTCACGTATCGCGTCATCACGCCTCCTACGTAATCACGTGAACTAAAAACAAGGAAGAGATTTACAGCACGAGTCAAACGCAGGAACGAAGGTAAATGACGTTAATTTTTGAGTGTCTTTTAATACTGTGTAAGCATACATATTAACACATGTGCAATTAAACGTGTGCATTTACGGGGTGATTTCTCAGGCTTAAAAGCTCGCCTTTTATCAAACGCGGGAACAAAGGTAAATAGCGTTAATTGTTGAGTGTCTTTTAATACTGTGTAAGCATACGTATTAACACATGTGCAATTAAACATGTGCATTTATGGGGTGATTTCTCAGGCTTAAAAGCTCGCCTTTTATTAAAGAGGTAAATGCAAACTGTTTTCATTCTGAAGGGCACAAACCACGTTAGATTTCATGCTCAAGAGTAAACTCAGCACACAGCTTGGTCATATTACAACCGGTTCATTTTCCTCAGTTTAAAAAGGTTTACTTTTCTTCTTAATAAAATTTTTAAAGTAGTACTTCGCCGCTGCGAAGCGCGGGTATTTTGATATATATCAAAATATATTGCGTCATCACGCCTCCCACGTAAGCACGTGAACTGACCCGCTGCCGTTTGCAATGCCATATTCGCGAGATACAAGTTTAATGAGAAGACACTTTTAACTGCCGGGTCTTAGCTAACATTTAATAAACCCGTGGACATCGCAACATCACATAAGAGAGCGGATCACGTGAAGTGACTGAACGCAGCAGGAGTGATCACTTCGATGAATCAAACCTGTTCAAAAAATAAATAACACAATTGATAAGGTACGAACAGAATATGAAACCGATTGTGGATTTGCGTACAGCCACTGAAACTTTGTGACTGCACGAGACTTCAGGTCACGTGTCTGCAAAACAACCTCATTGAGGCAACTATTTTCACTGGCAGTGGCTCAGGGGAGAGAGTTTTTATTCCTCACATCCCCGTTATACCCTCTGATCTCCCATTTCAATTCAAACGCCTACAATTTCCACTAAGGCTCTGCTTCGCAATGACAATTAATAAGTCTCAGGGACAGACCCTACAAAAGGTTGGCATTGATTTGAGGCAGGACTGCTTTTCACATGGCCAACTGTACATTGCATGCTCAACAGTAAGCTACCACACAGCTTGGTCATATTACAAGCAGAGGGGCGAACTGACAACGTGTTATACAAAGAGATACTTAACAAATAATTATTCATACATTTTCCCTCGGTTTAAAAAGGTTTACTTTTCTTCTT